>NW_026916395.1:0-2847 GCF_035046485.1 Aedes albopictus
TTTGATCTTTAGATATCGCTTGTGATAACTTATGAGTGCTTCTACTGGCGAGTGCGCCTCTATCGGCCAAATTGCCAACTAATTGGATGATAGTTGGCATTGTGTGGTAGATCTATTCTAGAACTAAAACTTTGCCAAAGAAAGTATGGTGCTATCTTGTAATGCGCCTGAGATATTCGCTCACACCCCCAATTAGGCGAAATTCCATAAGCTCTGTGATTCCCACAACACGGACTACCGTGTAATAGGTGACCGTGTAGACGGAAGCCGTGTAGTAGCACTCTAGACTGTATTTTCGTTTCCATTTTCGATAGCATGAGGGATAAGCATTTAATCTGCCTTACCCGAGCAGAAAAGAATAGCAACTGAATAACATATCAAAGTATCAATCATAAATACTATCATACCTCGATATGCCCTTCATTAGGTGGGCATAAGAGGCAAAATAACAAAAACGAATATCATAATTTTGTATGAATAACACTAAGAAAATAACAAGTTGTGTTATTTCAATAATGAATGCATACCTAACATTTCAAGTGCTGTATTTGGTATGCAAAAGGTATTGAATAACAAAGTAATAACATTCCTTACTATCAAAATGCCCATTTGTTCGATAGCTCTGTGATGTAATAGCATAATATGTTATTTAGTTATTTCATTGTCAAATTAACAAATACTACAACAATACCAAACTTTGCTCAAATACCTTAAATTATTATTGTGATGTTCTGATAAAATTTGGATGAATAGCATTATAATAACAATTTTGAGTATTAGAGCACACGGTGTTCTTTGTATGGTATTTGTAAGGTATTCTGTTCTGCTCGGGTATATTGGACTAAAACCTGCCTTTAGGCAGCATTAAAGTCGCTTATATGGCTTATTTTCATTGAACGACCTGCTGTAAAGGAGCATTTCAACTACCTATGGGTTACCTGGGCCCTCTCTCAAATCTAAAGGACACCCCAAGAAACAATTTTTGCTTTAAGAAATGTTTCTCAAAGCAATGTTATTAAACTGGAAGTCGTATTATATTTGAATAATTTTAAAATGAAACTGTTCTTCAACTCTTGTTCGCCCAAAAATGAGAATTTATTCAACGTCAACCGTTCTATAAGCACGATGAAATAAAAGTTTATCCAATGATCGTACATCGGTTGTGAAACTCTTGTTCAACGTTAGAACCATCAGCAATTTACACAAACATCATAAACTTTACTTCAACGTTTATTAAACAATGGTGTATGATGCTATTTGTTTAATCATTTAAGAATGGTTTTAGAAACCATTATTGTACACTAGCAGCATAGCGCATAATAACAAGCTTTCTTCGATATTTATTCCACCATAATACAATCAAAACATGCTGGAGCCGTGATAAAACTTACGAAATTTATTTCTATTTATAGATTTGATTTTATAATTGCTACAAAAACGATTCTTAAACGTTTCTTCAACATCATGTTACATCATGTAACAATAAAATGAGAAAATGATTTAACTTTCAACATTTCTGCATTTGTGTCTGGAATACCTCTCTCTGATTATGTACCCCCAACATCTTTATTTTATTACATTTTATGGGACAAATCACATCAATGGAAAGACTCGAACTCTGGATCTTTGGGTTCACACTCGTCTGCATCCGCTCTGCTTCAATCCGAATTACATGAATCGGCAGATTTAAAGCAGTATATAAATATTCAATTCCTAAGTCGAATACATTACCGTACATATGCTGCTTAAACATTGCTTACATATTTTATTCAACTAATTGCCTTCATAAACATTGAAGTTGATCAATGTTTGAATAATTGTAACCGCAACGTTTAATCATAAGGCATGCATGCTAATTAGTTTGTTTGTTTACAACGTGTCAGTAATTCACGGTGTTGTGTTGTAAGATTGGTGACTCTTCGAACTTTTTTTCATTTAAACGCCCAAACAAGTGAACTTATTTGTTTTATTTTCACCGGTCCTGTTTTGTGTCGAGAGGAAAATGTGCAACGATTGTGTATATCTCCAATCAGCTGGAAATATGAACATTAGGAAGCTGAGCCCGGTTTGACCGGTGCCACCTTGGTGGGTAATCTACCTCGCCAATACCAAAGAGAGGAGCCGCCCAGGATCCACTGCAGTTGCATTTTCTGGTGTTTTTGTTGCCGATGCTGCTGTCGTTAGAGCGTAGTGTAAAAGGTGAGTCAGAATGTTTTTAAAAGTGTGAAGAGTGTGATATTTAGAGCTGCTGCATGAAGTTTTTTTTGGTCTTCAAGCTTGTAGCCGCGGTTGCTCTTTTTAGGCTCCTAATCAGCAATCGTGTGTACAAAAAGGGGCATGGCGAACAACGATAATTAAGTGACACAGTACCACTGCTAACCAACATTGCTTGAATAAAAGTGTAACATTTGTATTAAAGAAACATGGTAATATCTTGTTGTTAAGCTATATCAGTGTAGTTGAATAAAATGATCAAGCAAAAGTTGTTAAACTTTAAATAGGCTACTTGTTCCACTGAAGATCTGATGTGGAATAACGGCATCTAATACGTTGGAAGCAGCTTGTATTCTATCATTATTAGAGCACTATTGGACAGATGATGGCAATACTTAAGCAACTGTTTTTAAACTTTTATACCATTGGTTATTCAATAAGCAGATATATGTTTAAATAACGTGCAGTTTCCACTGCATGAAACATTTATTCGCCATTTTGTTCAACATAAACTCTTGTACAACTGTCGGCGCCTTTGTAGCACATTTAATCAACTGACATGCTTATTAATGATTTGGATTGTTACTTGGGACCTAATTTTGACCCTACCCCTCCATTAAACGCATCGGGCGC
>NW_026916395.1:2870-5000 GCF_035046485.1 Aedes albopictus
ATTTCTTTTGTAAATGGGGACAACTGGTGAAAATAGTTGTCAGAAAGCTGGGCAATGATTGTCATTGTATCTGTTGTCAGTGACTTGTCACTGACGCGATTTTCATATCTTTTGCAACAGACCTCAAAGTAGACTTGAACCGAAGACCACTTTATCAAGAAGATGCTGGGTCATTAGGCCGAAGGTCGTTAGGCCGAATGGTCATTAGGCCGAATGGTCATCAAGACGAATTGAAAGTTATCCGTTGTTTTTACCTTTTCCAACAATTTTTGCCAAAAACTAGTTTCAGCGCCCAAAACTATTTTAGCAATGATACTAGAAAGAACAGCCTATATTTAAAAGAAGGAAAAAATCATGGGTAAAATATCAGTAGATTCAGCATCAATAAAGTATCTTCGTGCCTGTCACACGATACACACATGCAAAATGGTCATTTGCAGAGGAAGCTCTCAGTTAATAACTGTGGAAGTGTTCATAGAACACTAAGCTGAGAAGCAGGCTTTGTCTAAGTGGGAACGTAACGACAAGAAGAAGACCCAATGACCATTCGGCCTGATGACCATTCGGCCTAATGACCATTCGGCCTAATGACCATCGGCCGAATGGCCTTCGGCCTAATGACCTTCGGCCGAATGACCTGACACCTATGGTAGAGTGTGTAGATCTTCATACTCGCACCAATATACTCTTATACTTTTATACAAAGGTACCACCTTAGCTCAACAGGCGGCGCTGCCGTCGGTGTCACATGCCGTTAGTATGGGAAAACAACAGAGTTGCATGTCTTCTTGATAAAGTAGTGTTCGCTTGAACAGTTCAGAAGTTTTCAACTCAAAGAAAAGTGGGTGGAGGACACCCGAAAGTGCCACGGTCTATCGTAACACTGCTGCATAGGCTAGCTCTGTCGTTCGCGAATCCTCCAGTTAGCATGTACTTAATTTTTGACACAGTTATCATCAGTCCTACCTTTGATGATTTCACGTTTCAGGCAGGTGTATAATTCTGTCGCCATTCCAAATGTTCTAGCAATATGTAAAATCATGTCATCCGCAAAACAGACAAATTGGCCGGATTTCGTGAAAATCGTGACCCGGCTGTTGAGCCCGGCTCGTCGCATAACACCTTCCAGATCGATATTGAACAGCAGGAATGAGAGTTCATCACCTTGTCGTAGTCCCCACCGAGATTCGAACGAACTAGACAGATCGCCCGCAACCTTTACGCAGTTTTTCACACTGTCCATCGTCGCTTCTATATGTCTGTGCTTCCGGAGAAGCTGTTCTTATCCGTGATTTCCCATAGCTCGGTGCGGTCAATACTGTCGTAGATGATCTGGGATAGAACTTTGTAGGCGACATTCAGAATTATGATCGCTCGGAAGTTCGCACACTCCAACTTAGAACCTTTCTTGTGAATGGGGCAAATGACCTATTCATTCCATTCCTCCGGTAGCTTTTCGGTCTCCTAGATCCGGACTATTGGTCGGTGCAGACATGTGGGCAATTTTTCCGGAACTATTTTGATGAGTTCAGCTCCGATACCATCCTTTGTAGCTGACTTATTGGTCTTGAGCTGCTGGATAACATCCTTAACTTCCCTCAACGTAGGAGTTGGCTCGTTGGTGCTCCTTGCTGTACCGACGTAGTTATTTCTTCCGCTGCCTTGGTACTCCATGTCTGCGCACTGTTAACCATTCAGGTAATCATCGAAGTGTTGTTTTTACCTTTCAATCACCTCACGTCCGTCCGTGTCAATTAGTTACATCTTTTACCTAACAATTATCAAAGCTTTTCCTTCAGGATTCTCGAAATAGGAAAAAATGTTGTATTGAAGCAGGCATAATCTGGAAGCTTTTCGATTATTCTGCTGTCAATGACCTCCGACCTTGGAGAACTATTTTGAACCACCATTTGCGCCCCGAACTCCGTCTATCCCCATCGTAAAGTGTTGCCGAACCGCCTCTGTTGCGTGCTGATTTCGCGATGGCGTTTTGTACTACATGCTTCCTAACCAGTTATCGATTTTCCCCACCGTTGTTGCTGTTGTGGTTGCGCCCAATCCAATCCGTCTTCACCCCCTTCCATACGCTAATGAGTGTTAACCGAGTTTTCGCACCGCAACAATGGGTCT
>NW_026916396.1:0-5000 GCF_035046485.1 Aedes albopictus
TCTGGAGGAATCCTGTCTCAGGATTCTGGAGGAATCCTGTCTCAGGATTCTGGAGGAATCCTGTCTCAGGATTCTGGAGGAATCCTGTCTCAGGATTCTGGAGGAATCCTGTCTCAGGATTCTGGAGGAACCTGTCTCAGGATTCTGGGGGCATCCTGTCTTACAGTGGCGATTCCCTAACCTCAACTCTACCTGTTCAACGATCGCAAATTCTTGATTTTTCGCAATAAATTGGCGTGCAATTTGTAGGAAATGACGAGAATAGCCGTTTCCGCCCATTTTCAATTTGATTCGGATCCTGAATTCTCCGCAAATGCATTTTTTAAGGTCGTTGAACAGGTAAAAATGAGGTTACGAGACGCCACTGCTGTCTTAGGATTCTGGAAGAATCCTGTTTCAGGATTAATGTCTTTGGATTGTGGAGGAATCCTGTCTCCGGATTTTGATAGAATCCTGTTTCCGGATTCTGGTAAAATCCTGTCTCCGGATTCTTGTGAGAGATCATGCCTCAGAATTCTGGTAGAATCCTGTCTCCGGGTTCTGGAGGAATCCTGTCTCAGGATTTGGGAGAAAACCTGTCTCAGGTTTCTGAAGATATCCGGCCTTGGGATTCTAGAGGAATCCTGTCTCAGGGTTCTAGAGGAATCCTGTCTCATGATTCTGGAAAAAATCTGTCTCAGAATTCTGGAGGAATCCTGTCTCAATATTCTGGAGGAATCCTGTCTCATAATTTTTGTAAAATCCTGTTTTTGGATTGTGGTAGAATTATGTCTCAGGATTCTGGTAGAATCCCGTCTCAGGATTCTGGTACAATCATGTCTTAGGATTCTGGAGGAATCCTGTCTCAGGATTCTGAAGGAATGCTGTCTCAGAATTCTGAAGGAATCCTGTCTCAGGATTCTGAAGGAATCCTGTCTCAGGATTCTGAAGGAATCCTGTCTCAGGATTCTGAAGAAGTCCTGTCTCAGAATTCTAGTACAATTCTGTCTCAGGATTCTAGTAGAATCCTGGCTCAGGTTTCTGATAGAATCCTTTCTGATGATTCTGGTAGAATCCTGCCTCTGGATTGTGGTCATGATTGTGGTAGTGTATTGTGGTATCCTAGAGTCCTGTAGTCCTAGGATTCTGATAGAATTCTGACTGAGGATTCTAGTAGAATCGTGCTTCGAGATTCTGACAGTATTCATCATCGTATGCATGTTCAAAGCTATAACAATTCCTCCAAATAAAAATCGCTTGATTCATTTGCCAAACCGGCATTAAAGAATGCCCCGGCTACAAGACTATGCTTGCGTGTTCACCTCCGAACAACATTTTTTTTAAATGATTTTTCGATTTTGTCTACCAACAACCGGTCGCACTGTTCCGACGGTTTGTTACCAGAAGAGTTCGTGTCGATTTCGATCACGACACCCGTCCGTCACGATGATTTCCCCAAGCTTCCTGTCCCCAATCCGCCCTCCAGCTCCTAAACCATGGGGACCCAGGAAAAAAATCGATTTTCTTCGAACGTGAAAATTATTGGCATCCGCACAATGTGCGAGCGAAAGCGATCTGCTGCAGCAATACTTACTTGCTCGATTCTACACGACGAGCCAGCGGCGGCGGTCAATTTCCGGATTTCCCCAACAGCTGCAGTTCCGTCCGGATCGATTCCGTTGAAATTCTTTTCTTCGTCGATTTGCTTCTCTTGCTTCGTTCGGTTTCGTTAGATTCCCCCCACACACGTTCACCTTATTCTTCTGCTGCTGAGCTGAAACGCACAAGAAACACCACGACCACGATGACGACCGCTTCAAGCGCTTCTCCGCCCTACTCTCCGCGTACACACCCCACAGAAAGCCCCACACTTCGCGCTCGCTTCACGCTTCTCGGTCGAACACAATTTTATTCGGGCGGGGGTCAAAATGATGTCATCACACTAAAATTAACACTCTGTCGAGAATATTATAAATAAAAGAACACTCAATTTCGAACTCTTCTCCACTGACGGGAAGGGAAAAGTCCGAAATTGACGACACCCGCATGAAAACTCAAAATTTATCGAAACAAATTTTCAAGCACTGGAAAAACAATGAAAAACGCAAATATTGATACAACACTAGTTTGACGTTTGGCCTCCCGCAAGGAGGAAAAGTTTCCCATCTGGTCGTCAAGAACAAGCAGAACAACACACTGCAGACAGGTTCGTGTCAATTTTCCTCTTCCACTCCGCGGTCCGGTCGAAATAACGGGTCTTCTTCCATCAACTTCAACCAACAACAGCAGCAGCCGTCCGTCGCGCTGTTTTGGGGCCACCACCGATCGAAATTCCGCCGTCGATGCTCCACCACACTGAAAGAAAAGCCCCACCGATCCTAGTAGGTGTCACTGTGCCGTTTGGGTGCGGCGCTTCCAATCCGCAAAATTCGCACTTTTCCTGTCCGATTCGCGACTTCCCCGCAGTAAACCCGACCGATTCACACCCCTCACTAGCCAAGTCACCGATTTTCCGTGACAATCCGTTGTTCCAAACCGGAGAAAACTTCCAAAAACCACTACCTTTCTTCTGCTGCACTCTATGCTCTACTCGGACACGACGACGACGGGCGGCTACGACGACGTTCGTTCGGCCATACTTTTCACTAGCGAATGAATGAAAACGATCGGATTCAGTGACGAGACGATCCCAAAGAGCAGACCGACGCACCAATACAATCCCGCTGTTCCGAGAGCTGAAGCCAAACGACGCCGTGTACGGATACGAAGTTTATGTTTCGAGCGGTGGTGGTGTGCGTGGTCGGAGCCGTTTTGTTTTGCCCAATGAGTGGGTGTGTGGGTGTGGACTCGCCAGGCGGGGAACGGTAAACTGCGAAACCGACCGATTCGATGCAACAACGGTGGAATGTGTGTTCGTGAAAGGTGTGGGTGTGTACACACGTGTGGTGGTGGATAAACACGATTCGAACGGTGCAACATTGGGCGAATTGCGAAATGGCTTGATTATCGAAATGCACTTTGGAGATTTTTTTGAAAGTGTACTAATTTTTTGGGTCTGGTTAATTTTATTCCCGGGAATTGGCGATTAAAAGTTGAGGTTATGTCGTGAAAATTTGGAAGTTTGAAAGGGAAATACCAGTTCCCCATCAGTTTAATCATTATTTTTTTGGTAAATTTATCGATAAAATGATTTTTCCTACCCCGATCCCACATTAAATTTTATCTGAAACGACTCAATCACTAAAATACGAAACGGGATTTCACAAAACTTAACCTCACTTTAGGAGGCCAATCTCGTGTTAAATTCGGAAAAAGGTTTCACAGTTTTTCCTCGGTTTTTACTTGGCTGGGGGTGACGGGTTTGTGTTGAAGAAGAAACAGAAACGGTCGTAGTAGCCTGGTGCTATTTATGTCATTTAAGAGAGCCAACAATAGGGCACTGCATGAAATTATCTCCTTCTATTTCACTCTTGCAGAAAAAAATTTCTTTAAGAGTGAAAGAGAAGGAGAGAATTTCATGCAGTGCCCCATACCTGGACGTTGGCTGATCTCCCTCCAGGACGGAAAGCGGTTGGATGCAAATGGGTGTTCAAAATGAAACGTGACATCAACGGAGAAATTTTGCGGTTCAAGGCTCGATTGATGGCACAGGGCTTTAGTCAGCAATACGGGTCGGACTACGATGAAGTATTTGCTCCGGTGGTACAGCAAACCACCTTCCGAACGTTGATGGCAGTTGCGGCGAAAAAGAACATGATTGTGAAGCAGTACGATGCACACTATTTTTATTTCGCTGGAAACCAGCAAAATGTTGCTGGTTTTTGACAAGCTGCAAATACAGCAATCGATACAGCAAAATAATTTTTGCTGGATTTCCAGCAATGTGTATTGACAGCATATTTTGCTGGTTGACCAGCAATTTTGACCGCGCTCGACTCCAGCTGAAATTTTTTGTTCTTTTTTTCAAAAATGTTTACAAATTGTCAAATTTTATAACTAAATGATTCAATCAGAATTTTTCAGCTGGCCAACAATGCTCTAAGGCAGGAAATATACATAATGGAAAATATACATCAGGTTACAAGAGACTTTTTTGTCGGAATTCCTTTGAATTCTTGATAATCCAGTGTTTTGGAGAGGATGACTGCGCAACATTTTTTCCGGAATCTACAAGTTTTTGACAACTGATTTGCTGATGATTCGGCAATTGCAATCATTGCTGACATATCAGTTACCATTACGAATGTTGCAGCAAAATGAAATTTGCTGGTTGCATCTCAGCAATTCATTTTGCTGGATGAGAAATCCAAAATTTGGTGTGTGTCAAGACCGCATTCCTGAATGGCGATCTTGAGGAGGAGATATACATGCGGCAGCCATGTGGATTCGTACAAAGAGGAAGCGAAGGCAAAGTGTGCCGACTGAACCGAAGCTTGTACGGTCTGAAGCAGGCAGCAAGAGCGTGGAACCAGAAGCTACATGAAGAATTGGTACGACAGCGATTCCAACGATGTGATTCCGATCCGTGCCTGTATCGGAAGCAGGTGAAAGGACGATGGTGTTATGTCCTCGTATACGTCGACGACCTCGTGGTGGTGAGTGAAGATCCAACGATGATTGAAGCGCTCGCGAGGAAACTGAAGAAGTCGTTCGAGATCAGCGAACTGGGTGATATTCGTTATTACCTGGGTATGGAGGTAGAGAAAGATCAGCATGGCGATTATTTCCTGAGTCAACGGAAGTACATCCGAGAGGTTGTGGAATCAAGCGGTTTAGCAGAAGCCAAGGCGTCTAAAATACCGTTGGACCCTGGATACATCAAGAGCGACAGTGAGGGGACACCGTTAGAGACCAACACCAGTGAATCAAAATTTAACCATCGCGCAACAATAAAGACAATGTCGCAACCTGTATTGCGACATTCCACCTGTGGTACCTTGTGGTATGCACATAATAAATTATTGTGTTACTTCATTACGTTTAGCGTGTATGTTTACATTGAGTATGTGTCATATGTGGAG
>NW_026916397.1:0-5000 GCF_035046485.1 Aedes albopictus
CCCCTATATACATTTTAAATCTCATTTTTTTCATGAAAATATGGCAAAATGAGGCAAATCGGACAACTCCCGAAGATGATTCTGGTGATAATAGATCTAGCGCTTTTTGTTTATGCCAAACAAATCAACTTCAAATCAGTAACATTAAAAACCCATTCATAATTAGGAAATGTGAATATCCAGCAGTTGTTGGGGCATATGGGGAAAAATAAGCATTTAAAAGGATCTTTTATGTATTCTTATGATTGCTATTTACTTCCAATTACACCTGCAGCTATTTTCAACGATCTACAGTCGTGTTGGTTGTTTGAAATATATATATATATATATATATATACAGGGTGTTAGGTTCCTGAGTGCAAACTTTTTAGAGGGTGATAGAGGACCATAAATGGAGAAAAAAATGTTCTACGCATATGGTCAAATCTCAACCGTTACGTAGTTATTGAACTTCCCATGTTTATGACTCCTATTGCCTAAACTGTCAATAACTTGAAAATAGTCAAACTTATCGAAGTTTTTTTTAACCTTGTTCGAAAGATTATTGAATTTTCTAACAAATCGCATCTTTGAATAGATTGGTTTAGTTAAATAACTAAGTTTTCTAGAACAAAATAGCTAAAAATAGTGTATTTTTATTGGTTTTTCTCAGTTATCTTTGAAACATGCGTAATAAATTAAAATTCTTTCTTTGACAAAGTTGTGGCCCCTGTTCAACTCTACAATCTGTTCTTTGACACCAAACTTCTATCTCTCATCGTTTTGTTGCAATTTTGATTTTAACATCGCATTTCAGATCATAAATTTGCAACTGTCATGGAAAGCACTTTTTTGCGCATTGTGCCGCACATTTAAATCAAAATTGCAAGAAAACGATAAGAGCTAGAAGTTTGGTGTCAAAGAACAAATTGTAGAGTGTAACAGAGGCCACAACTTTGCCAAAAAAATAATTTTAATTTATTACGCATGTTTCAAAGATAATTGACAAAAACCAATAAAAATACACAATTTTTAGCTATTTTGCTCTAGAAAACTTAGTTATTTAACTTAATCAATCGATTCAAAGATGCGATTTGTTAGAAAATTCAATAATCTTTCTAACACGGTTAAAAAAACTTCGATAAGTTTGACCATTTTCAAGTTATTGCCAGTTAAGGCATTTGGAGTCATAAACATGGGAAGTTCAATAACTACGTAACGGTTGAGATTTGACCATATGCGTAGAACAATTTTTTTCTCCATTTATGGTCCTCTATCACCCTTTAAAAAGTTTGCACTCAGGAACCTAACACCCTGTATATATATATATATATATATATATATATATATATATGTATTTATGATTTCTATTAACCTCTAATTACACATGCAACTATTTTCAACGATCTACATTCGTGTTAGTTGTTTGAAAGTACATTTTGATTATCTTTTTGTATGAAAAACCCGATTTAATCCACCTATGGTGAACAGAACCCTTCTTACACTTATTAAAAATATTGTTGTATTATGCGTATTAAGCAAATTTATTTTGTGTGATTGACCCAAAGTTCTAGAAAATATTGTGGATTTGACATCTAGTGAATTGGTTCCCAAAATAGCATCAGACCATGGACTTACCAGAAATGCCAGACACCTCCTAGAATCTTATATGGAATGTTAAAAAATGGCTTTCAAATTCTGGAATATTGTATCTTTTGTTAACTGCCAAATAATCTTGAATCGATTAACAAATGGATAAGAAAATCAGCGAGATGCAATTTGTCTAATATCTCTTAATCAGTCGAATAAATTAGTTCCGAAGTACTTGGTATTCATGGTTATGGTGTAAAAAGGACAAAAATGATATATCTATTAAGTTAATCAGTTTTGGCATTAACTAGTTATTTTGGCTATCCGGTTCTTGCATTTTTCCAACAATATATAAATTCAAAGCTTTTATTTAACATATTGTTAGTTTTCATAAAATTCCTGTGTATTTGTAATTTGTTAATTATAATTTTGTTGAAAACAATAACCTGCTAGAATACACTTTGTATGAGATCAGCATAATTTATTGAAAATAATTTCCCATAGACTGGTGAAAAACTAATGCAAGATAACAAGTGAATATAATAATAAAAAAGAATTTATTGAAATACTCTTCGTAAGATATCTCAGTAATCAAATGTCGAATCAAAATAAAATTTCAGGGCCTTATACAAGGATATTGTAGCTTTCATTTGGTGCTTAGAGAACCCAAATCGGTTGACAGATGGCTGAGATATTTATTATGGTACCCTTGGTCCAAAATCTCTCAAAAAGTTAACCTGTATTACTCCCAAGTACTCCTTGAAAGATATCTCGGTAATCAAATGTCCAATCCTAATGAAATTGTATAGGGTTCTTCTAGAATGTTGAAGCTTTCATTTGGTGCCAGGATAACCGAAATCGGTTGACAGACGGCTAAGATATTTATTATTATACAATTGGTCAAAAATCTCAAAAAGTTTAGTTGTATAAATCCTAAGTACTCTTCGAAAGATATCTCTGTAACCAAATGTCCAATCGAAATAAAATTTCTGGGTGATCTACTAGGATGCTGTAGCTTTCATTTGGTGCCAAGAGAACTTAAATCGATTGACAAACGGCCGAAATATTTATTATGATACACTTGGTCAAAAATCTTAAAAAGTTTAGAAGTATTACTCATAAGTACTCTTCGAGAGATATCTCGGTAACCAAACGTCCAATCGAAAAAAAATTCAATAGCGTTCCACTAGGATGTAGTAGCTTTCATTTGCTTCCAAGAGAACTCAAATCGGTTGACAGACGGCTGAGAAACGTGCGTGACTTTTTTTGTAACGCACATACACACACACACACACACATACACACATACACACACACACATACAGACATTTGCTCAGTTCGTCGAGCTGAGTTCATTGGTATATGAGACTCGAATAGAACTCGATAGACTCGATAGAAAGTCGGTTTTTCGAGCGATATTTATACCCTTCTTATGGGTGTAAGAAGGGTAAAAAAGGCTTTTCCTACATACATTCCGTGATATTTTTGCTACTGTTTATTAAGCTCGAATATTACAAAGAGATAGTAGCTTTTATATATTTGATGCAATTGCATTTTCATGCAGAGCTCCTTGAGAAACCAAATTTGATCATAAAAAAAGGCTTTTCCTACATACATTCCGTGATATTTTTGCTACTGTTTATTAAGCTCAAATATTACAAAGAGATAGTAGCTTTTATGTATTTGTTGCAATTGCATTTTCATGCAGAGCTCCTTGAGAAACCAAATATGATCATAAAAAATCTGTTGACAAACGTCTGAGAAATGTATTATGATACATTTTATCAAAAATCTCTCAAAAGCGTAAATTTCATTACTCCTTAGTACTCGTGGAAAGATATCTCGGAAACAAAATGTCCAAACGGCATGAAATTTAATAGCATACTACTTGGATGCTGTAGCTTTCATTTGATGCTGAGAGAACTCAAATCGATTGCACACGGCTGATTCATTTATTATGAAGCATTTTGTCAAAGACCTCTTAAAAAGTTAAGTTGTATTACTCCAAAGTACTCCCCGAAAGATATCTCGGTTACAAAATGTACAATCGGAATGAAATTCAAAAGCGTTCTTCTAGGGTGCAGTAGCTTTCGTTTCGGGCCTTAAGAACCAGAATCGGTTGATAGACGGCTGAGAAATTTATGGTGATACACTTTGTCAAAAATATCTAAAATAATTAAGTTGTACTACTCCCTAGCACTCTTTGAAAGATATCTCGGTAGCCGAACGTCCAATCAAAATAAAATTCAATAGCGTTCTACTAGGATGTAGTAGCTTTCATTTGCTTCCAAGAGAACTCAAATCGGTCAACAGATGGCTGAGAACCGTGAGTGACATTTTTTTGTAATATACATACACACACACATACACACACACACACATACACACACACGCACATACAGACATTTGCTCAATTCGTCGAGCTGAGTTGATTGGTATATGTGACTCGGCCCTGCGGGCCTCGGATCGAAAGTCGGTTTTCCAAGCGGTATTTATACCCTTCTTATGGGTGTAAGAAGGGTAAAAAGGGCAAAATGGGGCAAAATGGACAACTTCCCGTGCCGTGCGGTGAATGAATTTAGCACTAATCGATTTCTCATACTTTTTACGTCAGAAATGGTCAACTTCACGTACCGAAACCAGCGGCGTTAAAAGATCCGTTTTTTGGGTAGATTTTTCCCACTGTGCACCCTTTTGAAAAGTTAGTCGTGATTCAAAATAAAAATTTGATATCGAAAAATGGCGATTTAGATTGAACTGAAAAACTGTGCAAAGTTTCTGTTCAATAGAAAATCATGAATTAAAATTAATTTTGATGCTGTTGCTTGGAATCGCTCATTATTGTTACTTCCGAAACATTGTTTTTCTTGCAGATCACAGCTTTGACAATGCATACCGTCGATACCATAGCATATAATGGCATAACCTTAGTAGGAGTGTTTTCTGTCGAATAACTATGAAGAAATATGAATTAGAACAAATCACTTTTCTTCTTTTTGGCCGCCTAATAACCCATAATGTGCTGTGGCAATGGTCTCCCAGCTGGCTCTGTCAAAGACCATCTGGATCGCTTCTACTGTTGACTTTCATTTTCGAAACCCAAATTGCTTATTAGATAGTCCAATCTCGCCTTCCGTGTACTTCACCAGCCTTTTCAGGATGATCTTCTCCAAGAGTTTGCCAAGAGTATCTAGCATATCGGCCGATAGGATGCTGGGTCTCCTGGCGGCTTGCCTGGTTTTAGAAGCAACACTAGCTTCTGAATCTTCCAATGTCTGGGAAGTAGCTATCTTCCAGACATTTCTGCAGCACTGTCCTGAACATGAAACGCCAGGATCGCCATCCTGACAATTTCGCTTTTAATTCTTTTGCTACCACGAAAAGGTCTTCATTAGAAACTTGGTTTTCTCTGGGCATTTGCTTTCCACCCA
>NW_026916398.1:0-5000 GCF_035046485.1 Aedes albopictus
AGCTGGGGGTGCCGAATGTGCTCTAACTCGTTGGCAACGGTTTCCAAATTTTGAATTCGAGGTCATGATACGAGCTAAAACAATTTATGGAGGTGGAAATTTCGAACATTTTCGGAAAAGAGAGCATGTTGGACATGATTGAAAAAAAAAAAAAGAAAAAAGTAGGTATCGTCGGTGTGTGAAGAACGTTAAAAATGACTTCTACCGAAAAAGGATTTTTCTAAAAGTATGTTAGATACCAAACTTCGGAAGTCGCTCAAAGGCGCATCTGAATGCGAATCGCATCATTATTTGCGATGAAAATGCGGAAGATATTTTTCAGAAAATGGTTAACAAACAAGAAGATAAAAATCAGCGTATGTTAAAAATCACAATACTAAAACAAGAAAAAACAGCAAGCATAGTATAAAATAACTAATGTGTTTTCATTTAGTAAAATAGTAATCTGTAGAACAGGTCAGTCTGCTAGTCACGAGACGCCTCTGAATCCAAGCCCAGGGAAGAATTTTATGAGAAGGTTTTAGGTAGAAAATCTTGGAGAAGTTTCTATGAAAATCTCCGATGGTATTTTTGAAGCGCATCTTTGTGGAATTTATGAATTAAATCATGAAGAAGTTTCTGAAGGAATCCAGGAAAGAAATTCTTCGGGAATCCGGGAAATTGCAAACAACAGTACTAGAGGAATTCTTGTATAAACCTCCAAATGAATTTTTGAAGTTTGATTTGGAGCAAACCCTAGAAGAACTCCTCGAGATATTTCTGGATTCTTGAAAGAATTTCTTGCATAATTTTAGAATGGTATTAGTGAATGAAATTTTCTAATACATTTTCCCTAGAGGAACTTGTGAAGTATTCTTGAAGGAATCGCCAAAAGAAACTTTTAAAAATATTTTTTTTGAGGTATTTCTCAAGCAATTCCTGAACAACTGGATAATGCTGTGCAGTAATTCTAAGATGAATTTCTTGAAATATTCCTGGAGAATAATAATAATAAAAATCCTGAAGTGATCTAAAAGATCTCCTGAAATAATCTTTGAAGGGATTTTTTAAGGGTCACCGAAAGAATCCCTGAGGAAAGGAATCTATGATTATCTAGAGAAGTTTACAATCCCACCCGTGGAGGAATATCTGAGGATCTTTTAGGAAGCCCCTTGGAGGAACTTCCCGAAGAATCTATTGAGTATTTTCTGGAGAAATTCCTCAAAAACACCTAACAGAATCCCTGGATGATTTCCTGAAAAGAACCTTTACAGAATTCCAACAAAAAAAATCAGATTTTACCATGACAGCACTGGTTTAAAATGAGTTTCAGAAAATATTGTTCTTTGAAGACACGTGAGATGTTGTGAATTTCTATCTTGGGGAATCCTTTATAAATTTCCTAGTAAACGTCCTCATCTCTAAAATGTATTGCTTAGTTATTATGAGGATAGTTTTTATTGTAACCTCTGCCCAACATACTTGTTACAGTATAGATGAAAATTGTACTTTAGGTACAGGAAACAAATAATTCTGTATTGACGTTTTTAAATGACTGGATGTAGTAGTACCTCACCGTAAAACAATAAAAAATAAGGTCACGTCGACTACGCCGCCGCCGCCGTCGAATAGGACATACGGCGTGGCGCCGGCGTCGCCGCCGCCGCTGCTTCAAATTACTATAACCGTCGACGGCGGCGAGAACTACTTCGGCGCACACGTCTAGGTACGATCATATTTTTTTTTTTGAAATTATTTACCTTATTACCACAACGATCGGCACACCCTATACATACATACATTTATTTGTTCCACATCATTAAGACAAGACATAATCAACAATAGTACGCCACAATACTCGGTTTGTGGCTGCCGCTCTCCATCCTCGGTCACGCCCAATGCTCGCCAAGTCACGCTCCACCTGGTCCGCCCATCGTGCTCTCTGCGCTCCACGCCTTCTTGTGCCAACCGGATCCGTTGCAAACACCAGCTTTGCAGGGTTGTTGTCCGGCATTCTTGCAACATGCCCTGCCCACCGTATCCTTCCGGCTTTGGCCACCTTCTGGATGCGGGGTTCGCCGTAAAGTGCAGCGAGCTCGTGGTTCATCCTTCTCCGCCACACACCGTTCTCCTGCACACCGCCGAAGATCGTTCTTAGCACGCGTCGCTCGAAAACTCCGAGTGCTTGTAGGTCCTCCTCGAGCATGGTCCATGTCTCGTGCCCGTAGAGGATTACCGGTCTTATTAACGTTTTGTACATGGTGCATTTGGTGCGTGGGTGAATCTTTTCCGACCGCAGTTTCTTCTGGAGCCCGTAGTAGGCCCGACTTCCGCTGATGATGCGCCTCCGAATTTCACGGCTCACGTTGTTGTCAGCCGTCAGTAAGGATCCGAGGTAGACGAATTCCTCCACCACCTCGAAAGTATCCCCGTCTATCGTAACATTACTACCCAGACGGATCCGGTCGTGTTCGGTTCCGCCTACCAGCATGTACTTTGTTTTTGAGGCATTCACCACCAGTCCGATCTTTGCTGCTTCGCGTTTCAGGCGGGTGTACAGTTCTGCCACCGTTCCAAATGTTCTAGCGATAATGTCCATGTCGTCCGCAAAGCACACAAATTGACCGGATTTTGTGAAAATCGTTCCTCGGCTGTTGAGCCCGGCTCGTCGCATCACACCTTCCAGCGCGATGTTGAAGAGTAGACATGAGAGTCCGTCACCTTGTCGCAGTCCTCGGCGAGATACGAATGAACTGGATAGTTCACCCGAAACCCTTACGCAGTTTTGCACACCGTCCATCGTTGCTTTAATCAGTCTAGTCAGCTTCCCAGGAAAGCCGTTTTCGTCCATGATTCTCCATAGCTCTGTGCGGTCGATACTATCGTATGCCGCTTTGAAGTCGATGAACAGGTGGTGCGTTGGGACCTGGTATTCACGGCATTTCTTGAGGATTTGCCGTACGGTAAAGATCTGGTCCGTTGTCGACCGGCCGTCGATGAAGCCGGCTTGATGATTTCCCACGAACTCATTTGTTTTAGGTGACAGACGACGGAAGATGATCTGGGATAGCACTTTGTAGGCAGCATTCAAAATAGTGATCGCCCTGAAGTTCTCACATTCCAAATGGTCGCCTTTCTTGTGAATGGGGCAGATTACCCCTTCCTTCCACTCCTCCGGTAGCTGTTCGGTTTCCCAGATCCTGACTATCAGCCGATGCAGACAGGTGGCCAACTTTTCTGGGCCCATCTTGATGAGTTCAGCTGCGATACCATCCTTACCAGCTGCTTTGTTGGTTTTGAGCTGGTGAATGGCATCCTTAACTTCCCTCAGCGTGGGAGTTGGTTCATTTCCGTCCTCCGCTGCATTGGCGTCGTCATTTCCTCCGTTGCCGTGTGCTCCCGTGCCTACGCTCTCCACGCCGTTCAGGTGCTGATCGAAGTGCTGCTTCCACCTTTCGATCACCTCACGTCCGTCCGTCAAGAGGCCTCCGTCTTTATCCCTGCATATTTCGGCTCGCGGCACGAAGCCGTTGCGGGATGCGTTGAGTTTCTGATAGAACTTCCGTGTTTCTTGGGAACGGCACAGCAATTCCATTTCTTCACACTCCGCTTCTTCCAGGCGGCGCTTTTTCTCCCGAAAGAGGCGGGTCTGCTGTTTCCGCTTCTGTTTGTAACGTTCCACGTTCTGTCGAGTCCCTTGCTGCAGCATTACCGCCCTCGCTGCGTTCTTCTCCTCCAAAACCGTTCTGCACTCTTCGTCGAACCATTCGTTCCGTCGATTCCGTTCCACGTACCCGATGGTGCTCTCGGCTGCGTCGTTGATGGCTGCTTCCACTGTACTCCAGCAGTCCTCTAGAGGGGCCTCATCGAGCTCGCCCTCGTCTGGCAACGCGGCTTCGAGATTCTGCGCGTATGCTGAGGCGACATCCGGTTGCTTCAGTCGCTCTAGGTTGTACCGTGGCGGTCGCCGGTACCGTACATTGTTGATGACGGAGAGTTTTGGGCGCAGTTTGACCATCACCAGATAGTGGTCGGAGTCGATGTTGGCGCCACGATAGGTCCTGACGTCGATAATGTCGGAAAAGTGCCGTCCGTCAATCAGAACGTGGTCGATTTGAGATTCCGTCTGCTGTGGTGATCTCCAGGTGGAACGATAAGGGAGGCTGTGTTGGAAAAAGGTGCTACGTATGGCCATATTTTTGGAGGCGGCGAAATCAATGAGTCGTAGGCCGTTTTCGTTCGTTTGCTGGTGGGCGCTATACATAGTTTAAATAAGTTTCTGCGAAAAAATAGGTTTTCAAAATCTGTTCACAGCTACTTGAACAAAGATCTGAATACTGAATAAACTATCAATGAATACTGAATACTGAATAAACTATCAATATATTTTTGGGTGCCTTATTAGTATCTAATATGAATGTACATACTTCGATACTGATGTAGCTCATTAAATTAAATTTTGCTTAACTGCCCTGAGTTTTTTTTTTTTTTGTAAAACCGGCTTGACCTTAAAAATAACAATTTTAAACGGTTCACAATTGGTTATCAATAGTATTACAATACAAACATAAATAAATAATGAAAAGTATCACATTTCAATCTTGAGACATTTTCTCATGTTACGCTCGAAACCAACAAAAAATACTCACATTATTCCGTAGCTCTTCCGCAATGATAGTGTACCAGGAATCTTTCAGTATCGTTCCGTAATCCGAGTACGACCGCTTGACGAGCCCAACAATATCCATTCTGAATCCGGACACCTGCAATCTACCAGCAAATTCCACCAAAAAAAAATCAATCACCGAAGACCAAAACAAAAGCACAGCTGGAGAACAAGGGAGGAAACTCCTTTGCTTATTCTTGTGCCTACTGTCATCAGACGAGAAAGTTTTTCATGTTTTTCGCCCGGAAAAACACGTTTTCCGCCAAACGCGTATCGCCGTCTAACGAAAACCGACCCGCACAAGCGTTATCTAACAAAATTGGCACTAAACGAGCACTTTTTACAACTTTTATCA
>NW_026916399.1:0-4986 GCF_035046485.1 Aedes albopictus
GCTTGTCAACTTCGGTGTCAACATGTGTTATGTTTTAGTCAAAAAAAAACAAGCATTTTGTTTCGCAAAGAAGTTGCATGAATCGCATCACTTACCGAAGTGAATCCAGAATATGTTATTCCCTTCCCCACTAACTAATACTCTTTCACGCTACTTTCTTAATACTAACATTCCTTCCCTTCCTATGTTATTGTTTCGTTTGATGGTTTCTTGTGCAATTTCGATTGTTCTGTCTGGTAAGAACGTCTGAATCCTGCGATGAGGAACCATTGCAAAGCAAAACTCCAATCTAATCGATGCGTCGTCTAAAAACTGTTGTAAATAAACTGCTGGTATCGCAATAACGTGTTGGCCGGTATACAGCAGCCTCACTTTTTACAAAGCAAAGCATGAAAAGTGCAAGTTTGACAAAACAACGGTCCGGTGAGAAAAATGGCAATAAATTATTGCATCAGGAAATGTGTGTTACTGGGTGGCTGCTGCTGCAGCTACTCCTCCCCGGATTGTGCACTGGGAAAAAAGCTCTGTTTTTGCCAACAACAACAACAGCTGTTGCCGAGTGGACAACCAGTCAGTCAGTTAGCCCGGCAATCCAAACAACAACACGTATAAATTATCTTTTTTCCATTAGTGCTGAACTTGGCCATTGACGCTTTTGATTGCTACTGGGCTACAGCATAACTCTACGAGTGATGAGTGGCAATGTTACTATTAGGTAGTGCGCGAGCACCTTCGTTTTGCCCACGCTAATCACCGCCGCCAGTAGTAGTGGCAACACAATGTAAATGGCCCAACAAACAAGATAACTGCTTTTTCTTTGGCTGCGATATGCTCTCGTTTTGTTTGCTATTAACGTGCGATGTGTTTTTTTATAACATCTCACTTTCCTCAATGGGAAATAGCTGGCGTAAGAGCATTGTAGCATTGTACAATACACAGATAAAAATAATGAGATTTACATGTAATGTAAACTTCAGTTTAGTCATGTAAACTTAGTGTTATGACGGTACGATTTGTGTTATAGGTGCAACAAACCGCTGAATTGAGATTCAGCAATTTATTGCCAAGATGATAATTTTTGCCATTTTTCGGGAATGGGGCATACGTCACCCTTTTCCCCAATCAATTGCAACAATTTTGCATTTTTCGCTCATGACGAAATAAGGGATATGAAGAATGCCAAAGGAAAAAGATTTCTTGAGCCCACACGATGTGTGGAGCACAATGACACCAATTGTTAGAAACACGGACGGAAAGCGCCCAGAAGGAGAAGAGTCAGGAATTCAAGAATGACTCGAGAAAGGGAAACCAACATTTTGGGATCTCGGCTTTTAATTTATGGCATAAACATTGGGCATGGTTTTCAACATATGTTGAAGCCTTCTCTGCCTGTATTCGGGGTGACGAAATTCAAGTACCTACAGGGTTGTCTTGATGAAATAAACAATTGCCTAGAAATCCGATCGCTAACGACGGGAGGCTAGAACTACAGGTTTTTCTTTCGGGTCGTAAATTATACAAGACTTCACACGCAGAGGATTTTTGCTGATTATGCAACAACCTCAAGCCGATATGGAAATGAAGGGATGATCGTAAAATGGGTTGAGAAGAATGATCTGATTGTTTTTGCAACAAGAAAAAGCTTGGAAATGCATAACCTTCCCCGAAAGAGAAAGGTAATCACAGACGACGATCATAATTGGATTGTAAAATTATGTTTATGGACGACCGTCCACGCATCCATGCTTAGAAGGCGTGAAAACTCTAACGCATGAGTGATCGTAAAACTAAGACGGGTGACGAAGAAAAGTAAACACTATAAATTTACGATCGCCCGGTGCGTTCATGAAAAATCAAGTTCGGGGATGATGATGGTTGGTGTGGCCCTTGATGACTCAGCCACTAAGGGAAGAAATTTTGAGATTGAATTCGCGAGTAATTTCGCTCTCCTCAGAATTTTGGTATGATCTCACAGATGTGAGAATGTGGATGGGGGATGCTATGATGCATCGGAGATTTAGCCTTTCTGTATTCTGTTTTGGGGAGAGTTGTTGGAAGGTCCGAATCTCAGAGGTGAGAATAAATTGACCATTCGATCTGGAGGCTCAATTAATCTCGCAGATGTGAGATGGCGAAATGGGGGCATAGGGAAAATTGATCATCCGTGTAGGGGAGAGATTAGAATTGCTCTCACGGATGGGGGAGATGCAAATATTAGAAAGGAGCGTAATTAAAAAATCAATTACGCATGGGGGCATTGGGAAATTAATTTCTCTTTGGTATGGGGAGAGTCCTGGAGAATCTTTGATCAGGAGAATAAGAGTTGATGGTTAGGGAGAGGACCCCTATATAAAGGGTTGCAGATCCAAGGATCGCGGCGGCTGCCACTGCTGGTCTCGTCATATTATTTTTTTTTTTCCTAGAAGTTTCTGTAGTCAGTTTAGTTTAGGCTGTTAGCAGGTGTTTCAGTTTTCAGTGCATTTAGTCAATGAGTCAGTTAGTCGGGTTTTTCTTGTAAGACATTATTTTTGTTAAAAAGAAGAATAAAGTGGTGTAGTGTTAACAAGTGTTGGTGAATCTATTGAAATGATGACATATCTTTAAGACAGCGAGTTCGAATTACTAAGTATCGGTTGCAATTTGGAAAGTGAGTGGGGTCGCGATTCGGTTACAGTTGGTGACAGCGAAAAAGAATTTCAGATTAAGATGAAATTTGGTGCGTCATTTTTGACTGGTGCAAAACTGTGCAATTTAAGGAACTGTTTGGGCGTGAATAAAAAGTGAATAAACTCTTTTTAAACTCTCTTTAGGCCTTTCAAGGTGGTTTTACCTTTTTATTGGTGTGCGAAACTGTGCAAATAATAAAAAAAAACCGGACTACGTACAAATAAAACAGCAGTGGAAATAGTTTACAACACGTTGAAGTAAAAGACTCATCAAGAAGAAACTTTCAAAACAAATCAAGAAACATTTAAAAAAAAAAAAACACGGACTACTGTGAGTGTTAAAAATGCGTCAATCACTAGTTTGCTTTTGGTGAGTAATAATTTATCTAATCTTTGTATTTTGTCTAAGCTTCAATCTTCCCTTATTTTTTTTTCTCCACGAAAAGAATCTCAAAAATTTGCAAATATGTCGAATATGGAGACTATTGAAACTTTTATTTCCGAAGAATTGTCGAATATTAGGAAAAGTATTAACAGGCCAAGATCTGCCGAAAACACGGAAGAAAAAATATCTTATTTTACAGGATGGTTTGAAGAATTTGATAAAATCTTCAAAAAGAATGTTAATAAAATGGATGAAGCACAGAAGACTAAATATTCAGAACAATATAAAAGAGTGAAAGGAAAAGTTGAGGAGGCGTTGATGATTTTGAATGACAACAAAATATTAAAAGTCACATCTGAAACAAACGTACAAAATAATGAAGATAATGAAGGAGCAAAAGGAATATCTAACATTTCGACTCATACAGATAAAGAGGATTCAAAACAGACTGATAGCCCTAGCGAACAAAAAAATTACAATCCACAAAATATTTCACATCAAGATTTTGCCAATTTACTGAATGATAAATACAAACATGTTTTATTAGCAAATTCTGCAGCAGGCAGCTCAAATTTACCACTTCAGCCAGGCATTTCTGCAGCAGTTAATTACCATTTTCCAATGCAACTAGCTTTCCAGTGCATTCCGGAATTCAATGGTTCGCCTGAAGAATTGAATCCATTTTTGTATCAGATTGAATTTTTTGCAAATCAATTTCCTGCCAATGCTAATCATGCACCACTCATAAACATAGTGCTACTCAAATTGAAAGGAAAGGCAACGGCATATACAAGCCGAATTCAAGGCCCATCCTGGTTGGAAGTGAAACGAAATTTAATTCGGGAATTTTCAGCAAAACTTACTGCGGAAGAAATATTGCAGAAAATTGAAAAACTGGAACAAGGGTTTCAGGAATCTTTCAAAAGCTACAAAGAACGAGGTTTCAAAATACTGGAAGCAATAAGATCAATTGAACCACCAGGACAACTTCAACCATCGTTTGCGGAAAAAAGCTTGAAAATCCATTTTCTTAGTGGTCTAAGAAGCTCTCATCTCAAACTGCTCGCTAAAACACAGCGCGGATCATCTTTTGCCGATCTTCTGCTGTTTTTGGAAGAAGAATTTGTTGAATGTGAACAAATGGAAGATATAGGAAAAAGGCTTCGTAACATTAATTTTTCGGGTCAATATTACTCGAGGCAGAATCCCTCGAATTATCAGACCAGTAAACCTTGGCAGAGAACGAACGGACAAATGGAATCTAATGCATTCCGAAGAAATTTCAATAATTCGCAACAAAATCTTAGGAACGACAACAGATTTCAAGGAAACATGAACTCTAAAGTGAATTTTAATAACAATTCATACCATCAATTGAGACAAAATAATAATTTTAGAAATTTTAGCAATGAAGTAAATGAAAATCGAAACCGAAACAATAATTATCAACAATTATCATCTGCAAATCAAGAACGAAGATACAATCCACAAAATTTTAATAGACCATATAATGGCAGATATGGAAACCAAAGATATGATCAAAAAAACTAACTTATGGGGCTTTTAATAATACAAGCGTCCGAAAACCCCATACACAAAGAAAATTTAGAAACGGGCGCAACCCAATTCAACGCAATTATTATTACAACAAAGAGACAGTTGGCCCCAGCATTTACACATCAAGAGATCAAAATAATGAAGCAAAAATGCTTTCAGAATTTCAACAGCCTTATGAAATTCTATCTATTATTTTTACAAGGAAAAAGCAGTTCCATTTGAAAATTGCCACATTAAACAGACCAAATTGTCATGTAAACTATCTTCTCGATACAGGAGCATGCAGAAACCTGATTTTAAAAAAGTGTTTGTATGCGTGCGGCGTCTATAACATAAATCGAAAGGACAAAATCTTAATAACAGGTATTTGTAACACTT
>NW_026916400.1:0-4969 GCF_035046485.1 Aedes albopictus
TGGTGGTCTAAAATTCAAGATGGCGGCTCCAAATTCAATATGGCGGCTGTATGACGGAGTTTTTGGCCCTAATCCATGCAATTAGGGTATATTTTGTATGGGGTAGATGTCCGGAGTCCAAAAATGGCTACCTGAACATTCAAGATGGCGTTCTAAAATTCAAGATGGCGGCTTCAGATTCAAGATGGAGGCTGTTTAAAGAAGTTTTAGGCCCTAAAACCATGCAATATGGGTTCATTTGGTATGGCGCTCTAAAATCCAAAATGACGGCTCCAAATTCAAGATGGTGGTTGTTTAGTGGAGTTTTTGGCTCTAAAACCATGCAATAAGAGTATATTTTGTATGAGCAAGATGTCCGGAGTCCAAAAATGGTGACGTGAATATCCAAGATAGCGGTCTAAAATACAAAATGGCGGCTCTAAATCCAAGATGGCGGCTGTATAACGGAGTTTTAGGCCCTAAAACCATGAGTAAGAAACGCTGCACCACGCCCAGCTAGATCCAAGGTGGTAGCCCCATCAGCGTGGTCGTCCCAGTGTTGGTTGGGACGTTAAACAGAACTGGCACGATGGCCCTCCGGCGAGACAGGAGTGTTAGCGTAGGCCCAATAAGCCACCCGTAAAAATCCCCATTGCGAATAACATAGGAGAAAATACGACTCGATACAATCGGCAAAGACCCACGCGACGAAATAAGGACTACGATTGGAAACTTGGAACATGGAATTGCAAGTCACTAGGTTTCGCAGGATGTGACAGGATAATCTACGACGAACTACATCCCCGCAACTTCGACATCGTGGCGTTGCAGGAACTTTGTTGGACTGGACAGAAAGTGTGGAAAAGCGGGCATCGAGCGGCTACCTTCTACCAAAGCTGTGGCACCACCAATGAACTGGGAACAGGATTTATAGTGTTGGGCGAGATGCGACAACGTGTGATCGGGTGGCAGCCGATCAACGCAAGGATGTGCATGTTGAGAGTTAAGGGCCGTTTCTTCAACTACAGCATCATCAACGTCCACTGCCCACACGAAGGGAGACCCGATGACGAGAAAGAAGCGTTCTACGCGCAGTTAGAGCAAACATACGATGGTTGCTCGCCGCGTGACGTGAAAATCGTTGTCGGCGACATGAACGCGCAGGTAGGAAGGGAGGAAATGTACAGACCGGTAATCGGGCGAAACAGCCTGCACGCCGTATCGAATGATAACGGCCAGCGATGCGTAAACTTTGCAGCCTCCCGTGGTATGGTAGTCCGAAGCACCTTCTTCCTCCGCAAACATATCCACAAAGCTACCTGGAGATCACCTGACCAACAAACAGAAAACCAAATCGACCACGTTCTAATCGACGGTAAATTCTTCTCAGATATAACCAACGTCCGCACATACCGCAGTGCGAATATAGATTCGGATCACTACTTAGTCGCTGTATGCATGCGCTCAAAACTTTTGACAGTTATCACCACGCGTCGAAGTCGAACGCCGCGGCTCAACATCCAGCAACTTCGTAACGTAGAAGTGGCTCAAGACTACGCGCAGCAGTTAGCAGTGACCCTACCAACGGAAGAGCAGCTTGGCGCAGCTACACTTGAAGATGGCTGGAGGGACATCCGATCCGCCATAGGTAGTACCTCGGCTACAGCACTAGGCTTCGCGACTCCGAATCACAGAAACGACTGGTACGACGGCGAATGTGAACAGTTGATAAACGAGAAGAATGCAGCATGGGCGAGAATGCTGCAACACCGTACGAGAGCAAATGAGGCACGTTACAAACAGGCGCGGAACAGGCAGAACTCAGTCTTCCGGATGAACAAGCGCCAGCAGGAAGAACGAAATCGCGAAGTGATGGAAGAGCTGTACCGCGCTAAGGACACACGAAAGTTCTACGAGAAGCTGAAACGCTCGCGCAGAGGCTTTGTGCCACAAGCCGACATGTGCCGAGATAATCACGGGAATATTCTCACGAGCGTGAGGTGGTCGAGAGGTGGCGGCAGCATTACGATGAGCACCTCAATGGCGACGTTGCAAGTACCGAAGGTGGCGTGATAACAGATCTAGGAGTATGTGCACAGGACGAAAGACTTCCGGCCCTTGACCTTCAAGAGATTGAGGAGGAGGTTGGCCGGTTGAAAAACAACAAGGCCGCTGGAGCAGATCAACTACCAAGCGAGCTTCTAAAATACGGTGGAGAAGCACTAGTGAGAGCACTACACTGGGTCATTACCAAGATTTGGGAGGAGGAAGTATTACCGGAGGAATGGATGGAAGGTATCGTGTGTCCCAACTACAAAAAGGGCGACAAGTTGGATTGCGGGAACTACCGCGCGATCACACTACTGAGCGCTGCCTACAAGATACTCTCTCAAATTTTATGCCGCCGTCTATCACAGATTGCAAGAGAGTTTGTGGGGCAATATCAGGCTGGATTTATGGGTGAACGCACTACAACGGACCAGATGTTCGCCATCCGCCAGGTGTTGCAGAAATGCCGCGAATACAACGTGCCCACACATCACTTGTTCACCGATTTCAAATCGGCGTATGATACAATCGATCGAGAACAGCTATGGCAGATTATGCACGAATACGGATTCCCGGATAAACTGATACGGTTGATCAAGGCGACGATGGATCGAGTGATGTGCGTAGTTCGAGTATCAGGGACACTCTCGAGTCCCTTCGAATCTCGCAGAGGGTTACGGCAAGGTGATGGTCTTTCGTGCTTGCTGTTCAACATTGCTTTGGAGGGTGTAATAAGAAGAGCGGGGATAAACACGAGTGGGACGA
This sequence comes from Aedes albopictus, assembly GCF_035046485.1. Taxonomy (NCBI): domain Eukaryota; kingdom Metazoa; phylum Arthropoda; class Insecta; order Diptera; family Culicidae; genus Aedes; species Aedes albopictus. Next base: position 2,794 of record NW_026916400.1, read on the forward strand.
TTTTCACGAAGTCCGTTCAGCTGCTTGGTTTCGCCGATGATATTGATATTATTGCTCGTAAATTTGAGACGATGGCGGAAACGTACATCCGACTAAAGAGTGAAGCCAGGCGAATCGGATTAGTCATTAATGTGTCGAAGACAAAGTACATGATGGCAAAGGGCTCCAGGGAGGAATCACCGCGCCCGCCACCCCGAATACATATCGACGGTGATGAAATCGAGGCGGTTGAAGAATTTGTGTACTTGGGCTCACTGGTGACCGCCGACAACGACACCAGCAGAGAAATTCAGAGGCGCATTGTGGCAGGAAATCGTGCCTACTTTGGACTCCGCAGAACTCTACGATCGAATAAAGTTCGCCGTAACACGAAGTTAACCATCTACAAAACGTTGATTAGACCGGTCGTCCTCCATGGGCACGAAACATGGACCCTACGTGCAGAGGACCAACGCGCCCTTGGAGTTTTCGAACGGAAGGTGTTGCGTACCATCTACGGCGGAGTGCAGATGGAAGACGGGACTTGGAGAAGGCGAATGAACCACGAGCTGCATCAGCTGCTAAGAGAACCAACCATCGTCCATACCGCGAAAATCGAGAGGCTACGGTGGGCGGGTCACGTCATCAGGATTTCGGATAGCAACCCGACTAAAATGGTTCTCGAGAGTCATCCGACCGGTACAAGAAGACGTGGAGCGCAGCGAGCTAGGTGGGTCGACCAAGTGGAGGACGATCTGCGGATCCTACGCAGAGTGCGGAACTGGAGACAAACAGCCATGGACCGAGTGGAATGGAGGCGGCTACTATGTACAGCAGAGGCCACCCCGGCCTTAGCCTGACCGGTAAGGTAAGTAAGGCTGTTCAATGGAGTTCTGGGTTCTAAAACCATGCGACATGGGCATATCTGGTATGGGGAAGAAATGTGGAATCTAAAAATAAAGACCAGATGACTATAGATGGCGGACTTAAATCCTCAAGGTTCAAGATAGCGGCTTTTTGTTAGCGTCCAGGTGCATTTTTGAGTCGCATTTTTGAGAGCACCGATCTCGTCATCCACAAAACGCCCGAAAACGAAAATGCTACTCAATGTTTATCACGAGTGAGCAAGGCTACTCATTGCTTTTTCAGCTCTGTTTGTTGTTTAGATGACGAGATCCGCACTTTCGGTATTTTCAAGGCAGCCATTGGATTCGCTCATATATGTCCTTAAAACATATAGGCGCAAACATCAAAGCTACATTAACGATATGATTTCTGGTGCCATGTAATGGATTTTTGTTTAACGTATGAAAGTGCGATATTCATCAACATGTCACTTGTGTTTTGTTGAAATGTGTTTTCGAAGGCACGAGGAAGGCGCCATCACTGCAAGGTGGATCAATTAGGGTTTTTCATTATACATACATTCAACTTATTTGGACTGCCTAATGATTATAATGCGGGGTCTCCAGTTAGCCTAGTGGTTAAGGTGAATATAGAACGAAGCCACACGTCGAATTTCCAAAAGCACAAATCTGAGGAACCAAGTGACGGATCACCCTGAAAAGTTGATCGATTGGTCACCACCAGCAGGTGATTAATCGATCAACTTTTTAGAGCTATAGGATGTTTGGTTCTTCAGATTTGTGCTTTTGAAAATTCAAGGTGTGGCTTCATTCTTTATTCACTATGGATCGCCAATCCGGAGACGGCAGGTTCTATTCCCGTTCCGGTCGGGGAAATTTTCTCGATTCCCTGGGCATAGTGTATCATTGCCTCACAATATACAAATTCATGCAATGGCAGGCAAAGATAGCCCTCAATTAATAACTGTGGAAGTGCTCGAAGAACACTAAGTTGAAGCGAGACAGGCCAAGTCCCAGTGCGGACGTCAAGCCATAAAGAAGAAGAAGAAGAATGATCATAATGCAACTCAAATAAATTGATTATGATTATGAAATTCAATTCAGCTGCTTAATGAACTAGTGTGGAAAAGTAGATCATTATGCTACCGAAATCAGTTAAATAAAATATTAATTATGGTACTGAGTTGTATAAATATTTTTATGTAATCACGTTATCAAATGCCCTACTTTTTACTCGAGATAAAAATAACAAAACGGCCTACTTTACTTCACTAAAACAAGAGTGCCGAAAAGTACTACTTTTCGGCACTCTTAAGTGTGCTGAAAAGTAG
>NW_026916401.1:0-4897 GCF_035046485.1 Aedes albopictus
GGCAAGATTAAACTCTTAACAATCACAGCACAAAAAAGAACAGCAACAATAAAGCCAGATCGGTATCGAATTGAGTGCGCCAAAGGCGAGGATGCACAGAATACACTGTGTAAAACGCATAATGCGAAACCATATAGGTGAAAATCTAAACTAATTAATAACATCTTCATAATCCCGCCCTTATTCAGCCTCAAGTATGAGATTGAAGAAGGGCAGCTGATTGTCTCGGAGAAACACAAGGTCCACCGCGCTATTGCTCCGGTTAGCACAGTAAGGGCAAATACTGTGGAGGGTGCCCTGGTACTCCACAGGCTCCGTTTGCGGTTAGGTTTTTATTAGACCCCCCCTAGCCATTCATTCCTAGGCACGGTAAGCATAAAGCCGCATAACACCATGAATTAGGGGTCACCTGATTAGTGGATTCCTACCACTGGAACAGGCGGTCCGTAGTGCTATTCTTAGCCAGTTGAACTAACCGCTACCGACACTACACAGCTATCTAGGCTGATCGGGAAAAGAAGTTGATATTGGTGATCAACTTCATACGGGCCCGAAAAGCCGAGAAAGGAGACTCAGGAGACAAATTTTAATAAAACGTCATTTTGGGTGTTAACTGTTAACGCCGTGGCCTTACCAGATGGAGTGTATATGGGTTTTGACATAAGTCGGTACCCACGACCACCCCCTCAGGAGACAAATTTTAATAAAACGTCATTTTGGGTGTTAACTGTTAACGCCCTGGCCTTACCAGATGGAGTGTATATGGGATTTGGCATAAGTCGGTACCCACGACCACCTCCTCAGGAGACAAATTTTAATAAAACGTCATTTTGGGTGTTAACTGTTAACGCCCTGGCCTTACCAGATGGAGTGTATATGGGATTTGACATAAGTCGGTACCCACGACCACCCCCTCAGGAGACAAATTTTAATAAAACGTCATTTTGGGTGTTAACTGTTAACGCCCTGGCCTTACCAGATGGAGTGTATATGGGATTTGACATAAGTCGGTACCCACGACCACCTCCTCAGGAGACAAATTTTAATAAAACGTCATTTTGGGTGTTAACTGTTAACGCCCTGGCCTTACCAGATGGAGTGTATATGGGATTTGACATAAGTCAGTACCCACGACCACCCCCTCAGGAGACAAATTTTAATAAAACGTCATTTTGGGTGTTAACTGTTAACGCCCTGGCCTTACCAGATGGAGTGTATATGGGATTTGACATAAGTCGGTACCCACGACCACCTCCTCAGGAGACAAATTTTAATAAAACGTCATTTTGGGTGTTAACTGTTAACGCCCTGGCCTTACCAGATGGAGTGTATATGGGATTTGACATAAGTCGGTACCCACGACCACCTCCTCAGGAGACAAATTTTAATAAAACGTCATTTTGGGTGTTAACTGTTAACGCCCTGGCCTTACCAGATGGAGTGTATATGGGATTTGACATAAGTCGGTACCCACGACCACCTCCTCAGGAGACAAATTTTAATAAAACGTCATTTTGGGTGTTAACTGTTAACGCCCTGGCCTTACCAGATGGAGTGTATATGGGATTTGACATAAGTCGGTACCCACGACCACCCCCTCAGGAGACAAATTTTAATAAAACGTCATTTTGGGTGTTAACTGTTAACGCCCTGGCCTTACCAGATGGAGTGTATATGGGATTTGACATAAGTCGGTACCCACGACCACCTCCTCAGGAGACAAATTTTAATAAAACGTCATTTTGGGTGTTAACTGTTAACGCCCTGGCCTTACCAGATGGAGTGTATATGGGATTTGACATAAGTCGGTACCCACGACCACCCCCTCAGGAGACAAATTTTAATAAAACGTCATTTTGGGTGTTAACTGTTAACGCCCTGGCCTTACCAGATGGAGTGTATATGGGATTTGACATAAGTCGGTACCCATGACCACCCCCTCAGGAGACAAATTTTAATAAAACGTCATTTTGGGTGTTAACTGTTAACGCCCTGGCCTTACCAGATGGAGTGTATATGGGATATGACATAAGTCGGTACCCACGACCACCTCCTCAGGAGACAAATTTTAATAAAACGTCATTTTGGGTGTTAACTGTTAACGCCCTGGCCTTACCAGATGGAGTGTATATGGGATTTGACATAAGTCGGTACCCACGACCACCCCCTCAGGAGACAAATTTTAATAAAACGTCATTTTGGGTGTTAACTGTTAACGCCCTGGCCTTACCAGATGGAGTGTATATGGGATTTGACATAAGTCGGTACCCACGACCACCTCCTCAGGAGACAAATTTTAATAAAACGTCATTTTGGGTGTTAACTGTTAACGCCCTGGCCTTACCAGATGGAGTGTATATGGGATTTGACATAAGTCGGTACCCACGACCACCTCCTCAGGAGACAAATTTTAATAAAACGTCATTTTGGGTGTTAACTGTTAACGCCCTGGCCTTACCAGATGGAGTGTATATGGGATTTGACATAAGTCGGTACCCACGACCACCCCCTCAGGAGACAAATTTTAATAAAACGTCATTTTGGGTGTTAACTGTTAACGCCCTGGCCTTACCAGATGGAGTGTATATGGGATTTGACATAAGTCGGTACCCACGACCACCCCCTCAGGAGACAAATTTTAATAAAACGTCATTTTGGGTGTTAACTGTTAACGCCCTGGCCTTACCAGATGGAGTGTATATGGGATATGACATAAGTCGGTACCCACGACCACCTCCTCAGGAGACAAATTTTAATAAAACGTCATTTTGGGTGTTAACTGTTAACGCCGTGGCCTTACCAGATGGAGTGTATATGGGTTTTGACATAAGTCGGTACCCACGACCACCCCCTCAGGAGACAAATTTTAATAAAACGTCATTTTGGGTGTTAACTGTTAACGCCCTGGCCTTACCAGATGGAGTGTATATGGGATTTGGCATAAGTCGGTACCCACGACCACCTCCTCAGGAGACAAATTTTAATAAAACGTCATTTTGGGTGTTAACTGTTAACGCCCTGGCCTTACCAGATGGAGTGTATATGGGATTTGACATAAGTCGGTACCCACGACCACCCCCTCAGGAGACAAATTTTAATAAAACGTCATTTTGGGTGTTAACTGTTAACGCCCTGGCCTTACCAGATGGAGTGTATATGGGATTTGACATAAGTCGGTACCCACGACCACCTCCTCAGGAGACAAATTTTAATAAAACGTCATTTTGGGTGTTAACTGTTAACGCCCTGGCCTTACCAGATGGAGTGTATATGGGATTTGACATAAGTCGGTACCCACGACCACCTCCTCAGGAGACAAATTTTAATAAAACGTCATTTTGGGTGTTAACTGTTAACGCCCTGGCCTTACCAGATGGAGTGTATATGGGATTTGACATAAGTCGGTACCCACGACCACCTCCTCAGGAGACAAATTTTAATAAAACGTCATTTTGGGTGTTAACTGTTAACGCCCTGGCCTTACCAGATGGAGTGTATATGGGATTTGACATAAGTCGGTACCCACGACCACCCCCTCAGGAGACAAATTTTAATAAAACGTCATTTTGGGTGTTAACTGTTAACGCCCTGGCCTTACCAGATGGAGTGTATATGGGATTTGACATAAGTCGGTACCCACGACCACCTCCTCAGGAGACAAATTTTAATAAAACGTCATTTTGGGTGTTAACTGTTAACGCCCTGGCCTTACCAGATGGAGTGTATATGGGATTTGACATAAGTCGGTACCCACGACCACCTCCTCAGGAGACAAATTTTAATAAAACGTCATTTTGGGTGTTAACTGTTAACGCCCTGGCCTTACCAGATGGAGTGTATATGGGATTTGACATAAGTCGGTACCCACGACCACCCCCTCAGGAGACAAATTTTAATAAAACGTCATTTTGGGTGTTAACTGTTAACGCCCTGGCCTTACCAGATGGAGTGTATATGGGATTTGACATAAGTCGGTACCCACGACCACCCCTCAGGAGACAAATTTTAATAAAACGTCATTTTGGGTGTTAACTGTTAACGCCCTGGCCTTACCAGATGGAGTGTATATGGGATTTGACATAAGTCGGTACCCACGACCACCTCCTCAGGAGACAAATTTTAATAAAACGTCATTTTGGGTGTTAACTGTTAACGCCCTGGCCTTACCAGATGGAGTGTATATGGGATTTGACATAAGTCGGTACCCACGACCACCTCCTCAGGAGACAAATTTTAATAAAACGTCATTTTGGGTGTTAACTGTTAACGCCCGTGGCCTTACCAGATGGAGTGTATATGGGATTTGACATAAGTCGGTACCCACGACCACCCCCTCAGGAGACAAATTTTAATAAAACGTCATTTTGGGTGTTAACTGTTAACGCCCTGGCCTTACCAGATGGAGTGTATATGGGATTTGACATAAGTCGGTACCCACGACCACCTCCTCAGGAGACAAATTTTAATAAAACGTCATTTTGGGTGTTAACTGTTAACGCCCTGGCCTTACCAGATGGAGTGTATATGGGATTTGACATAAGTCGGTACCCACGACCACCTCCTCAGGAGACAAATTTTAATAAAACGTCATTTTGGGTGTTAACTGTTAACGCCCTGGCCTTACCAGATGGAGTGTATATGGGATTTGACATAAGTCGGTACCCACGACCACCCCCTCAGGAGACAAATTTTAATAAAACGTCATTTTGGGTGTTAACTGTTAACGCCCTGGCCTTACCAGATGGAGTGTATATGGGATTTGACATAAGTCGGTACCCACGACCACCTCCTCAGGAGACAAATTTTAATAAAACGTCATTTTGGGTGTTAACTGTTAACGCCCTGGCCTTACCAGATGGAGTGTATATGGGATTTGACATAAGTCGGTACCCACGAC
>NW_026916402.1:0-4884 GCF_035046485.1 Aedes albopictus
AATCCAGGACTACTCTCTCCTCGTACCCACTAAACCATTCCTATGGTCGCCAAACCCTACGTCTCTCCGGAACCACCAAGAAGGTATTGCTTCAGAGAGGGGCTAGTGCACATCGCACCCACAAGGTTAGCTGCGTAGCCTGCAGCAACGAACATCGATGACTCGCTTTGGAGAGTCCATCACGGTAGCATGCTGGCGCTTAGCCAGTTTCCCGAGTGGTCCTCGCCACTCCCTTTGTCCTCGGAAGGCGGGCAGGGTCAACCCCGCCCGCGCCCTACTGCTGAGCGGACATCAAGAACTGATGCCCACGTGCAACCCGATCTGACCTGCCCGTAAGGAAGGGTATCACTACCCTTCAGGCCCTATCAGATGCACCCGTAGGTTGCAGACAGCAGGATCTCACCTACCCCGACCCTTGCCGGGGACCCCTTTCCAACCGCGGGCTCGGATCCAACCCAGTAGACCGACGCCACGACAGCACCGCTACCGGGACTTCCTCTCCGCGGCCACTTAATCGTTGTAAGGGTCGATCTCGACCGCAGGGCACCGGTATGACCTACGAAGCCGACTCCGAACCCCTGGACCACCTCTTGTACTGCATCTGGACTAGCCATTCTCCGAGTCCACGCGCCACCTCCTCTGTAGCTCCCAGACGATGTGGGTAATAGCCGTTGAAACGGCGTTCCAGCCAAACTCATCCCTACACATCCTCTGGACCAAGTTGTCCGGAGTTGTGTCCTCCCCGCATGTGGCAAGCATGCGGTCACGCATTGTGCGAAAACGCGGGCACACGAACAAAACGTGTTCCGCCGTTTCCTCTAAACCATTGCACACTGGGCATTCGGGAGAATCCGCATGCCCGAAACGGTGTAGATACTGTCGGAAGCAACCATGACCTGTAAGGACCTGTGTCAGGTGGAATGTGACTTCCCCATGGCGCCTATTAATCCAACTATCTACCCTCGGTATCAACCTATAGGTCCACCTTCCTTTGGTGGAACTGTCCCACGTGCGCTGCCATTTGACCATAGAGGCCATCCTGACAGTCCTGCGTATGCCTCTTGTGCCGCGCATTTCGAAGCACTCCATGTCCTCACTGATAAGAATGCTGATAGGCACCATACCAGTAATGACGCAGAGAGCGTCGTGTGACACGGTACGGTACGCGCTCGCAACCCTCAGGCACATAAGCCTGTAAGTACTTTCCAGCTTCCGTCGGTAGCATTTAGTACTTAGCGCGGTGCCCCACGCCGGGCCGCCATACCTAAGTATGGATGTAGCAACACTAGCCAGAAGCTTGCGCTTACTGGCGTACACCGCAGAGCTATTGGACATCATCCGGGACAGTGCCGCAATAGCTGTGGAGGCTCTTTTACAGGCATAATCGACGTGGCTACCGAAGGTAAGCTTATCGTCGATCATCACGCCCAAGTGTTTGACGGAGCGCTTTGACAGGATAGTACAGTCTCCTACACTGATCTCCGTCTGCTGCTCCGACTTCAGGTTGTTAACAACCGTCACCTCTGTCTTGTGGTGAGCCAGCTCCAGTTTCCTGGACCGCATCCACGCCTCCACAACTTTGATCGAGTGGTTGGTAGTCAACTTTACCTCCTCGATCGTTTCACCGTAGACTTCGAGCGTAATGTCGTCGGCAAATCCGACAATCACCACTCCCACTGGATACTCTAACCTCAACACCTCGTCGTACATGACATTCCATAACACCGGACCCAGGATGGAACCTTGCGGGACTCCTGAGGTTATGTGAAAGCACTTCCGACCCACCTCCGTGTCGTAGACTAGTACACGATTCTGAAAGTAACTTCCGAGAATCTTGTACAGGTACTCCGGTATCCCCAGACGCAAGAGCGCATCGGCAATAGCAGACCAGCTGGCGCTATTAAACGCATTCCTTACATCCAGAGTCACTACCGCGCAAAAGCGAATTCCCCTCCTCTTAGGCTCGAGTGCTTTCTCGGCGGTTTTTGTAACCGACAAGATAGCGTCTACGGTGGACCTCCCCTTCCGGAAGCCGTACTGGTTACTCGAAAGACCATTTTCGCCCTCGGTGAACCGCAACATTCTATTGAGGATGATCTTTTCGAGCACCTTCCCCGCCGTGTCAATCAAGCATATTGGTCTATATGCCGACGGGTCTCCGGGTGGTTTCCCCGCCTTTGGCAATAGTACCAGGCTCTGCCTCTTCCAAGCTTCTGGGAAAACTCCCTCGTCCAGGCATTTCTGCATAGCAGACCTGAACATCTCGGGAGCCTCTGCAATAGCTACTTTTAAGGCCAGGTTCGGAACTCCGTCCGGACCTGGGGCCTTACCTACGCTAAGGGACTTAGCTATCCCCGCAAGTTCCACATCGGTGACCCTCTCCTCATCGCCAGCCCCAGTCCCCGGCTGTCCTACGAAAGGAGGCCAAGGACTAGGATCATGACGCGGAAAAAGTCCTCCAATGATCCCCTCCAACATCTCTGGAGATTGCTCTGTAGGAGCCATCACACCTCTCGTCTTGGCCATAACGATCCTGTAGGCGTCACCCCACGGGTTCGTATTGGCACTCTGACAGAGACCCTCAAAGCAGGCCTTTTTGCTTGCTCTTATCTCGGTCTTAAGCGCGGCTTTTGCAGCGGCGAACACCACCCGCCGTTCGTTTCGCTCTTCCTCTGATCGTGCTCGCTGCATCCGCCGCCTAGCCCGTAGGCAGGCGCGGCGCAGGTCCGCAATCGCGTCGGTCCACCAGTAAGCCGGTGGCCTCCCATTTCTAGGGTGGACTCGCCTAGGCATGGTCGCATCACACGCACGTGAGAGCACCGCTACCAGCTCGTCGCCGTCTAAACCGATTAAGTTTCGCTCACGGCGGAGCGCCTCCCTAAATACCCCTTCGTCGAAGTATGATGTCTTCCACCTGCGAGGGCTTGGCCTTGGCCTAGCCGCCTCTTCTTCTATCCGCTGTCTGCTGTTATTGTAGTCGATACTGTAGCGAACCGCCAGGTGGTCGCTGTGAGTGTAGCCATCATCTACTCTCCAGTTCGAACTACTTGTTAGGCCAGGACTACAAAAGGTCACGTCAATAATTGACTCCGCTCCGTTTCGACTAAAGGTACTCTTGGTACCGACATTAGCCAAGTCGACATCTAAGATGGCCAGTGTTTCTAGCAGGATCTGACCCCGCTGGTTCGTGAAACGGCTTCCCCATTCCACGGCCCAGGCATTAAAGTCGCCCGCTATTACCACCGGCCTTCGCCCTGTTAGCACGGTCGTTAAGCGGTCCAGCATTTGCGTGAACTGCTCGATCGGCCACCGCGGAGGCGCATAACAGCTACAGAAGAAGACCCCGTTTACTTTGGCGACCACGAAGCCCTCATAGGTAGTAGACACCAACTCCTGAACGGGGTATTTACCCGTCGTCCATATCGCCGCCATTTTTCTGGTCCCATCCGCGACCCAGTTGCCGTTGCCGGCGGGTACTCGGTATGGGTCCGATATGATGGCGATATCCGTCTCCCACTCAGAAACTGCCTGACAAAGCAGTTGCTGAGCCGCATCACAGTGGTTTAGGTTCAGCTGCGTTACCTGCACTGTGATTTGTTGTTCACTGCGGCTTTCTTGAAGGCCGGGCACCTTGGACCACCCATCGGATGTCTGTTGTTCGAGGATTTCCCGGTACAGATCATGCAGATGGGCGGACTCGTGCAGCTTTGGGCCTTATGACCTTCAGCGCCGCATCGCCTGCACAGTTTGCGCCTGTCGGGGCCTTTGCAGTCCCACGGCAGCCGTCTAGTTTGATGGAAGATGACTACTGCGTTCTTTTTATTTATTATTAAGAAACGGTCATCGACGGAACTAGCCTCGTTATGGCCAGCGTGGCCATGGTGGACTAGTTCCAACAAAGACCATGTTTACAATCACCAACTGTACGTAGTACAGCCACAGATAACAGATGTTTATGCTAGTACATATTTTTCGCAGAATCCTGTGTAAATGTTCAAAACGATAAACGTTGGCTCAGTACCGCCATCCACTCAACTTATTGCGACATTACATCTAACTTAATGCAAGAATAGTTTTTTTTTTTTTTTTTTATTTTTTTTTATCTGTATTAACGAGATTTTTAGCCCTAGGCTAGTTCATCTCGGGACCCACGCTTTACTTCCCTTCCGAAGGAAGAACTCACATTTTGCGAGTTTTGTCGGGAGTGGGATTTGATCCCAGGTCCTCGGCGTGATAGTCAAGTGTTGTAACCATCACACCAGATCCGCTCCACTGCAAGAATAGTTCAAAGTTCCAGTTTCATTCAAGATCGAATACAATCTTGAATGTAAAATTGCGTAGTGCATGCAATCTTGAAAGCGATCACTGACTATCGATCACTGCGCCATCTCTAAATGATTGCCACATGAGTTTCAGCTGCTCGTTACATACAAAATGGCTGTTGAGCATTTTTACACACATTGCCAATATAAGCATAAACGTCTGTTATCTGTGGTACAGCTAACTGGTATCTAATTACCTGTATCTAATACTTGTGTTCGCATATGCGAGAAGCGACACCTATGTCATCGTGGATCATCACGATACACCGCCATCCATCTGTTTATCGATTACCGATTCGACGATACAACAGACAGCTTGCGCCTCTTCCTTCTTTCATCAACTGACGTCTATAAAAGGGGCCTCCAAAGCGTATGCAACCCTCTTTTTTCGTCATCGAGTGAACCGACAGGTGGAGTACCGATCATCATCGACGAGTGGTTGTCACGAGAGAATGTGGTCATCGTAAAATTATTCAAGCAAACGTGAATTTAAATCAAGTAAAATTGAGATAAGTGAATTGTAATTAGCGGAAGTAAGAATAAAGTTGAACTAAAGTAAAGC
>NW_026916403.1:0-3878 GCF_035046485.1 Aedes albopictus
GGGAGAAATTTCTTTAGGATTTTCTGGAACAATCCATAGATGAATTCCTGGAGGATGAATTTCTGAAGGAATCTTGGGAGGAATTAATGGAGTAATTTGTGGAAGTTTGTGGAGCAATTCCTGAATTTCTGGAGGAATTCCTTAAGGAATTTCTGAAGAATTTCTTGAGGTGTCCTGGAAAAATGCCTAGAGGAACTTCTCGAGGAATTTCTGTAGCAATTTCTGGAGGAATTTCTGAAGGAATTTTTGACGAATTCCTGAAGAAGTTCACGGATTATTCCCTGGAAGAATTCCTGAAGAAATTCCTGGAGAAATTTATGGAGTAATTCCTGGATGAGTCCCTACACGCAACCGGAGATTGGCAGATTCTAATACAATGCGGTTTGAAACATATACAAATATTGTATTAGGCTTTGCAAATACAAAAATTGGTAGGTGGCAGTATGCCAAAAATTGTATTGGCTTCTTAGAATCTGGAAAAGCAAAATTTCGAATGTGTGCGTGTGCTCTGTCGCATTGGTTTCTCTTTATTTGTTCTATTTTTAGACTGGTCATGGCAGCAGCGGTGGCATCAATTACCAATACATGTTTAAAAAGAAATACGGGTGGCGGCGGGAATCGAACCGAGACAGTATAATGGTGATTCACAGTACCCTGCGCTCTAACCAGCACGGCTACAACTGCACATGGATAGACGAGAGGCTGAAAGCCATCATTAACAACACAAACGTGGCTTGGTGATGGAAGTGATACAGCTACCACACTGCAAAATGGGCCCAGAGCCGTATTTACGAAGACAAAACTGTTTAAGTTTTTAGGTACATATTGTGTTTTAGCAAGTTTCTTTTTAATTGTTGATCCTTTTCCCCATTATTGTTATGCCGAACATTTGGTTAAACTGATTCAAAAATCTGCTCTCTAATAATTTTATTTACGATTCCATGATGGATAGTGATGGATCGTTTAATTGGAAATTCCACCAATAAGCTGCGCCAGAGATCAAGCCAATTTTAAATTTCATACATCTCAGGACTCTCACCACTTAGAAAGATGGTGTCTTCGGCAATGTTATTCAGTTAGTCAAGAGCTTACAGTTAATGGTCCACTTGTTTCGAAAATTCGTCACTAAGTGGCACTAGTTACACATTTGCAAAATTTTTCAAATGATTGATTTTTTTCGTGAAGTAATCAACAAGCTGTAAATTTTTTTTTTCTTTGAACGTGTCTAAGTCAAGCCAAAGGTTTTTCAAAGAGCTATGCATTAGTCATAATTGTGCGACATTTCATTTCATTCGGTTCACTTATTCCAGAGATATAGCAGTTTTACGAAGAACACTCAAATATGAAACATTTTACTAGAGTTGCTCCAACTTCATGTAAAGTTATCCAATCGAGTCCAAATTTGCACCTTTTATAGCTAACTAGTTGTGCAACTGGCAGGTAAAATTTGAGAATATTTGGTTTACCTTAGAAAATATTACAGCTTGCTGAATATATTCAAAATATCAAATAAAAGTTGCATGCTTCAATTAATTTGCAACTAGCGCCGCCTACTGGCAGAACCTTGAACTAATCAGCTAATCAACTGAGAGGCCTTAACCAAGCTAACAACATCACCGAAGGAATCAACTTTCTAAGTGATCAGAGTCCTGAGATATATGGAACATAAGATTTGTATGCTCACTAGCGCCGCCTTGTAGTGGAATTTTGAAACAAACGGTCCATCATTTGTTAGTTCTTGACCAGCCAAATAATATTGCCGAAGACACCAACTCTCCAAGTAATTAGGATCATGAGATATTTGGTATAAACATTTCATCAGTGTTACGTCTGTTTGTCTCTGGCATGACAGACATCACAGACAGCAAGACGTAGCAATTGCAAAATTTCCATACCGTATATATTAGCACCATGATCACTTAAATATTCAGTGTATTTGGCAAAGTTGTTAGGTCAGCCAAGGTCTTACTTTTGATGGGCCATTTGATTCAAAATTCCACCACTTGGTAGCGCTGACGACAAATCAATTTTTATATTCCATATATCTCAGGACTCTGATCACTTAGAAAGTTGGTTTCTTCGGCAATGTTTTTTGGTTCATTAAGGCCTTTCAGTTGATTAGCTGATTGGTTCAAGATTCTGCCAGTAGACGGCGCTAGTTGCAAAATAGTAGAAGCATGCAACTTTTACTTATTATCTCGAAAATATTCAGCAAGCTGTAAGTTTATATAAAGTGTAGGGAAAATTCTCAAATTTTATCTGCTAGTTGCACAACTACTTAGCTATGAATGATACAAATTTGAGCTCGATTGGATAGTTTTACATGAAGTTAGAGCAACTCTAGTAAAATGTTTCATATTTGAGTGTTCTTCGTTAAACTGATATATCTCATGATTAAGTGAGCCAAATGGAATGAAATTTTGCACATTTATGACTAATATATAGCTCATTGAAAAACCATTGACTTGACTTAAATACGTTCAAAGAAAACAAAATTACAGCAAAGGGAAAAGAAGTTGCAACTTATTGAATACTTTTCAAAAAGTTCTAATCATTTGAGTGTTTTTTGTTTGCAAATTTGCTACAACTTTGTAGAACATTTTGAAATTGTATAGAGAATAATTAATGAGCAGATTTTTGGATAAGCCACACTCGAGTGGCCGTACTTATTTCACAATAATACAAAAAAAAATGACAGAACTTGGCAGAAACATTTTAGTCTTTGTAAATACGACTCTAAACCCATTATGCACTGAAAAGCCCGCATCCGGCAGTGTACTGTTTACTAGTGGAAAATTCCTAGTAGACAACAGGACGCGAAGCTCAGCAGCGAAGCGAAAGTTATTTTTAGCAACAACCCGGTTCAACTTCTCGGGTTTGAATAGCGTTTGTTTGTAGTGGTATGGAGCCTGTGGAGCTACACGCGCATCTTAATACAACGAATAGATTATGATTTAACACATTTTCTGTTCGTTTTTAATACATTAATTGGTAGAAAAGGCATATCTCAATTGTTGGTAGCCTTTCTTGTTTTGCGTGTAAGGGAAAACTTGAAGGAATTCTGGTAGAAATTCCTAGAGGATTTTCTGGAGGAATACCTGCAGTATTTTTGAGGAATCCCTGGAGAAATTGACATCATTAGACATCAACAACCGTGTGTCTAAATATGTTTCTCAATATCCTTGGGAACACTTGGCTGATAATAAAATTACCAGAAAACCTTAACTACAAGCAAGAAAAACCGCAAGTTGCCAATTTTCATTGGAAAATCAATAGATTTTCTGTGGGTTTGCCAGCTTGGCTTCTAAAAGGATGATTTATGCTAACAAACGTATATTGACACCATTCACTTAAAGTAATGATCAAATTACATTTAGAAATGATTTTATGTGTTGGGCCATTTTACCCCATCTTGGTATTTTGGACTTTGTTCCCCTACCCTGCCCAAAACCGACGAAATTCCTTTCAAATGTCATGATGTTTTGAAGAACTGTTAAGTTATATAATAATTACTATCATTCTCCAAATTTGCATTTGCACAGAGGTGGTTTATAATGATTTCAACATTCATTTGCTTGAAGTTTGTTGCTACCTCTGTTGTTGAGAAATTTTAAACACATTTTTTTTTTGCATTGAGAAGGCCCGTAATGACGGCTCTTAATCAAATATTCCAATAACTCAACGTACATATGTACAGATGTCTAAATTATTGATTAGATTGGTTGATTGATTGATTTGTCTTTATTAGAGAGACTTTCAGCCCTTGGCTGCGTGATTAGATTGGAAAAAATCCACAGCTCAGGTGAGATTTGAACTCACGACCCTTATTCGCTAGACAAGTGCTTTACCAACTAAGCTACCGAGCCAATTAATAACTC
>NW_026916403.1:3901-4865 GCF_035046485.1 Aedes albopictus
CTGTTGAATCCGGCTCATTGCTATACAGGCAGTGGTCATACTCGTTCGAGCTGCACGTAGAATGCGTCTGAAGTGAGGGCTCCCGAGTAGAGCGAAATGGCAAATGAAGGGCAAATTTTACCAATAAAATAAAATGTTTGAATGGCAAGATTTGCTATTAGTTTGTTTGAAATAAGTGTTAAAATAACAAAAACAATAGCTAAATTTCTATGGTATAACAACTAAAGAAGAACTGATTCTGCCATTATAACAACAAAATAATAGCAAAAAGAATGTCAAAATAATAACATATTTTAATATGATGGTAAATTATGTTATTATTTTGATATTATGGCTAGTACGATAGTAATATTTGTTATTATTATGTTATTATACTTTTCAATAATAACTCTCCAGTTACAAGTTTTACAATGATAGCATATTTTGTTATTTATGTGTCATCCTGAGATATTCAAGAAAAACTAAATAATTGCAAATTTAGATATGACGACAAAATATGTTATTCTTTAGTTATTGATTTGTTATTCACCTATACCGGAGCAGGAGAAAATAGCTGAAGAATACCAAACTCAGGTATGGAAAACCGAATACCTACAACCTGAATGAGGTATTAAGTAGCCCTGCATAAGAGGTAAAATACCTAAAATAATAACTGGTGTGTATTCTATACATAACTCGTGAATAATGACATCAGGTATGGTAATACCTAAATAATAATCGACGATTTTTCAATACAAATAGCGATTTTTCCATAATTCAATAATACCTCAAGCAGTCCTCAACACCAAAGCAATAACTCGTTGAGGTATTTTATCAATACCTACAAAATACAAAAATAAGTTATTTTCAATACCTGGATAACCGACCAATACCTTGTCTTGGTATGATACCTGATTTTGGTATCCTCCAGTTATGTGTCAGTTATTCATTCCTGCTCAGGTACCCGAGCTGTACACGTTGATTA
>NW_026916405.1:0-75000 GCF_035046485.1 Aedes albopictus
GAGAGGAATTCAAGTGAATTCCTGAGAGGAATTCAAGTGAATTCCTGAGAGGAATTCAAGTGAATTCCTGAGAGGAATTCAAGTGAATTCCTGAGAGGAATTCAAGTGAATTCCTGAGAGGAATTCAAGTGAATTCCTGAGAGGAATTCAAGTGAATTCCTGAGAGGAATTCAAGTGAATTCCTGAGAGGAATTCAAGTGAATTCCTGAGAGGAATTCAAGTGAATTCCTGAGAGGAATTCAAGTGAATTCCTGAGAGGAATTCAAGTGAATTCCTGAGAGGAATTCAAGTGAATTCCTGAGAGGAATTCAAGTGAATTCCTGAGAGGAATTCAAGTGAATTCCTGAGAGGAATTCAAGTGAATTCCTGAGAGGAATTCAAGTGAATTCCTGAGAGGAATTCAAGTGAATTCCTGAGAGGAATTCAAGTGAATTCCTGAGAGGAATTCAAGTGAATTCCTGAGAGGAATTCAAGTGAATTCCTGACAGGAATTCAAGTGAATTCCTGACAGGAATTCTAGTGAATTCCTGACAGGAATTCTAGTGAATTCCTGACAGGAATTCTAGTGAATTCCTGACAGGAATTCTAGTGAATTCCTGACAGGAATTCAAGTGAATTCCTGAGAGGAATTCAAGTGAATTCCTGAGAGGAATTCAAGTGAATTCCTGAGAGGAATTCAAGTGAATTCCTGAGAAGAATTCAAGTGAATTCCTGAGAAGAATTCAAGTGAATTCCTGAGAAGAATTCAAGTGAATTCCTGAGAAGAATTCAAGTGAATTCCTGAGAAGAATTCAAGTGAATTCCTGAGAGGAATGCAAGTGAATTCCTGAGAGGAATGCAAGTGAATTCCTGAGAGGCATTCAAGTGAATTCCTGAGAGGAATTCAAGTGAATTCCTGAGAGGAATTCAAGTGAATTCCTGAGAGGAATTCAAGTGAATTCCTGAGAGGAATTCAAGTGAATTCCTGGGAGGAACTCACTTGAATTCCTGAGAGGAACTCACTTGAATTCCTGAGACGAATTCAAGTGAATTCCTGAGACGAATTCAAGTGAATTCCTGAGAGGAATTCATGTGAATTCCTGAGAGGAATTCATGTGAATTCCTGAGAGGAATTCCGGTAAATTCCTGAGAGGAATTCCGGTGAATTCCTGAGAGGAATTCCGGTGAATTCCTGAGAGGAATTCCGGTGAATTCCTGAGAGGAATTCCGGTGAATTCCTGAGAGGAATTCCAATTTGACGTTTCGCAAACGTTGCTCGCAGCTTTACGGAATTTCGGTAAAGCAGGGTGCAATTTACAAACTTTTCGGTAGTGTTTCTTACAGTATACGGCGAAAAATTGATTTCACAGTGCATACTGTAAATTATTTGACAGATGATGCTGTCACAGTATCAAATTACAAATCTATCGGTAACAAAATTACCAAACTACTGTAAAATAAATTATCTTTACCGAAAAACAGTAGTTTTTTCGCTTTACCGAATTTTTCCAGCAAAATAATTGCCGAACAGCGGAATCGAATCTGAGTGTGTTATTTCAGTATTTTTTTTGGTGGAATTACATTGAATTCTTTAGAGGATTCCCAGCGTATTCCTAAGACGCTTTTCAGTGAATTACTGGAATTTTACTGGAAATCCTCGCAGGCATTCAATTTATGGGCGCCATCTTTGATCGATTTGTTTAACTGTCAAAATAAAACTCACCGACAGATGGCACCACCGAAATTTTTCAAAAAAGAAAGAGAGACCTCTTCTTTTTCGCAATTCAAAATGTCCGTGCTTATCGGTATCAACGTGCTGGAACCTCAAAGTACACGAATATTCCCACTCGGAAGAAAAGTGGAAGCCCTCCCGCAGAAAAGCCAACTGAAGAAGTATCGGCAGCAAAATGAGAATATGAGACCGTAAATGGCGGGCATAAAACACATAAATTATAAGCCTGATGATGATTACCGATGAGGAGGACGATGAAGCCGAAAGAACGGAAAGAACGCCGCGAGGCACCCCCGAAAGAGCAGCACCAGCACCAAGAAGATCTTCTCCCGGTCTCGAATTAACATTCTATTAAAATAATTAACGTAAATCGTGATTATATACACTTATTATTAAAGTGTATTATTATAAATAATAACAATTTCGCCTGGGTACCGTCGGCGGCGGTGGCGGTTCTCGTTCTTCCGAAGCAGATCGGCGGAATCGAGGCACAGAAAAGAGGAAAAAGTACCGAGGGGTGCGACAGTGGCGCAATTGCGCATCGCTCTGTGCGGGCATTCGAGGACCCCTCGCTTTCGCTCGACGAGTCGAGCGAGGACGACGTTGTTGCAGACGACCGGCCATTATCGTTCGTTCCACACACAAAGTTCTGCGAAATCCGCACGTCCGACGGAGACGATGACGACGACCGGCGCAAGCAAAGTAGGCTGGAAGAAGGCGATGACCATAAATAAGCACCTTTTAAGTGGCGGGAAATGGACTTGGCTCGGCGGACCGGACTCAGTCACAGACAAGTGGAGATGACTTAACGCTGCACGTACGGGGACCGATTCAACAGATGGCGTGACCTAGCGATGAACTGTCAAGTGGTGCGCGAGGTTCAGCGCAGAGTGCAAAAGGGCGGGACACTACAGAAAGAACAACAACAACGTCAGTCGATAACCGAGTCGAGTTGAGTCGAGAGTCGACCGCACGAGTAATTATAGATGTTGGCACCAATGAAGGGTTTCCATTACCTTGAGCGAGTGCTAAAGTGTTTTCTTTTTGAACAGGTCCAAGTAGGTCACGACAAACGGGGCGGTCAGCAGGCGAGAAACGAGGGGCCCGACACTAATAACAAGTTTAACATGGCTGTCGTTTGGTCGTTCGTTGGTTCGTTCGTTCGTCCGACTGACTGGTCTTTTGCACTTTTGCCAAGTGCTCTCTCAGACACCGTCATCGTCGTACGAGGCTATAGAGTTATTAATTTGATGATCACAACGTGCTCTTGCACAGCTTGATATCTCGTCTCGTCGTCGTCGCAGTCTCCGTCGCCGCCGCTGTGGTTATGGGCCCAAACGTCGTTGCGCTGTCGTAAACGTGTAATTATCAGCTATGCTTAATGAGCCCGATCGGTCTTTCGTCGTTTCAGCCTCGTTATCCGCCCCATTCGCCGTGTCCGTCCATGTCCGTCCATGTGTTTATTCTGCGCCATTTCGGTGAGAGTTTTCGTATCGTGTCTTGCACTTTTCCTGCAGCCATAGTTTTAGCACTGGGTGAAAGTTGTGCCAGACAGTCGACGGAAGCACGCAAACAGAGCGCAATTCCAGATAATTGGATCGCTTTTGGGGCCCCTGGTCAAACCGGACAATAACAAACCACTACTGTGCACTGAGTACGCGCTGGTTTCCATTTTCCATAACAAGTCTTGAAGCCAGGAGGAAAATTGCTCAATCTTGACGTCTGATTCCCGAAGGAAGCACGACCCCGCCCGCTCGGCGAACCGTAATCGATCGTAATTAAGTGATTAAACTGATTCGCCCTCGAACGAACGGAATTGAGGTTAGGTCCGCTCTCGGGTCAAAGAAGGCGACGGCGTCGTCGGTGACGCGATATCGACTTCGCGTGCGTAACGTTGGCAACACTGACGGCCGAGCGCATCGCGTTGCAGCAATCGCAGTCGGCGGTGTCTGCTGGAAATAATTGCACTTTGATAATTATTAATTATACACAATGTTGATGATGAATTAGCGGCGATTATTGTTGCTTGATTGTTTTTGCAGTTTTTGCTGCCCGCTTTCGTGTTCGAACTGTATGTTGCACTGCAGCAGCTGTTGCGCGCACTTGTCAGCACCGATGTTTCGCAGATTAATTAACACCGCCATCGCAGCAAGCGATCAGCTCCATCGACGAAAAACGAAAACTTTTAAAATGTCGATATAAATTGGAGGTTATGTAGTGGATCGAACCCGAATAAAAAGGGGGACGAACTCTATAATTGAGGTCATTATTCATTCATATCGTCGCCGCCGCTGCAGCAGTGGCAGCCAGCGGCAGCGGTAGTCGTGTCCGGACCGACAGTCGATTGCATCGCGCTTGAACAACTGCCAATTTTGTGTGTTCTTATTGGTGTTTTCTTCCCCTGTCATTTATCCTTTGGCACCACAGCGCAGCACGAACAAAGGAGGAAAATAATGTTCTTCTCTCGCTGGGTGTGTTTTGGTAATTTATCGCATTAAGAAACGGGTTATGATGACATGCACTTTGAGCCGGAGTCGACTCGAGTGGAGTGTCTTGCCCCTTGCATCAACAAAAATCGCCGTCTGCTGTTTTTTTTCTGTTCGGGGCGAAGATCGTAAAAATTGATTATCTTGTTGAGACGGGGAGCACGATTACCCCGAGCTGAACAATGTTTTTCAGTCAATTTTGTGATTAACGATGACAACAAAGTGATAAAAAGAAAAGATAGGTACCGGGTACCTATTCACTTGCATTCCATTCAGAAATTCACTAGAACTCCTCTCTGCAATTCACTTGAATTCCTCTCGGGAATCAACTTGAATTTATCTCAGGAATTCACTTGAATTCATCTCAGAATTTTCCCCAAATTCTTTGCAAGAATCCACTTGAATTTCTCTCAGGAATTCACTTGAATTTCTCCCACGAATTCACTGGAATTTATCTCAGTAAATCACTTGAATTTCTGTCAGGAATTCACTTGAATTCCTCTCAGGAATTTATTTGAATTCCTCTCAGGAATTCACTTGAATTCCTCTCTGGAATTCACTTGAATTCCTCTCAGGAATTCACTTGAATTCCTCTCAGGAATTCACTTGAATTCCTCTCAGGAATTCACTTGAATTCCTCTCAGGAATTCACTTGAATTCCTCTCAGGAATTCACATGAATTCCTCTCAGGAATTCACTTGAATTCCTCTCAGGAATTCACTTGAATTCATTTCAGGAATTCACTCGAATTCCTTTCAGGAATTCACTTGAATTCCTCTCAGGAATTCATTTGAATTCCTCTCAGGAATTCACTTGAATTCCTCTCAGGAATTCACTTGAATTCCTCTCAGGAATTCACTTGAATTCCTCTCAGGAATTCACTTGAATTCCTCTCAGGAATTCACCGGAATTCCTCTCAGGAATTCACCGGAATTCCTCTCAGGAATTCACCGGAATTCCTCTCAGGAATTCACCGGAATTCCTCTCAGGAATTCACCGGAATTCCTCTCAGGAATTCACCGGAATTCCTCTCAGGAATTCACCGGAATTCCTCTCAGGAATTCACCGGAATTCCTCTCAGGAATTCACCGGAATTCCTCTCAGGAATTCACCGGAATTCCTCTCAGGAATTCACCGGAATTCCTCTCAGGAATTCACCGGAATTCCTCTCAGGAATTCACCGGAATTCCTCTCAGGAATTCACCGGAATTCCTCTCAGGAATTCACCGGAATTCCTCTCAGGAATTCACCGGAATTCCTCTCAGGAATTCACCGGAATTCCTCTCAGGAATTCACCGGAATTCCTCTCAGGAATTCACCGGAATTCCTCTCAGGAATTCACCGGAATTCCTCTCAGGAATTCACCGGAATTCCTCTCAGGAATTCACCGGAATTCCTCTCAGGAATTCACCGGAATTCCTCTCAGGAATTCACTGGAATTCCTCTCAGGAATTCACTGGAATTCCTCTCAGGAATTCACCGGAATTCCTCTCAGGAATTCACCGGAATTCCTCTCAAGAATTCACCGGAATCCCTCTCAGGAATTCACCGGAATTTCTATCAGGAATTCACCAGAATTCCTCTCAGGAATTCACTGGAATTCCTCTCAGGAATTCACCGGAATTCCTCTCAGGAATTCACCGGAATCCCTCTCAGGAATTCACCGGAATTCCTCTCAGGAATTCACCGGAATTGCTCTCAGGAATTCACCGGATTTCCTCTCAGGAATTCACTGGATTTCCTCTCAGGAATTCACTAGAATTTCTCTCAAGAATTTACTAGAGTTCCTCTCAGGAATTCATCGGAATTCCTCTCAGGAATTCACCGGAATTCCTCTCAGGAATTCACCGGATTTCCTCTCAGGAATTCACCGGAATTCCTCTCAGGAATTCACCGGATTTCCTCTCAGGAATTCACTAGAATTTCTCTCAAGAATTCACTAGAATTTCTCTCAAGAATTCACTAGAATTTCTCTCAAGAATTCACTAGAATTCCTCTCAGGAATTCATCGGAATTCCTCTCAGGAATTCACCGGAATTCCTCTCAGGAATTCACCGGAATTCCTCTCAGGAATTCACCGGAACTCCTCTCAGGAATTCACCGGAATTCCTCTCAGGAATTCACCGGAATTCCTCTCAGGAATTCACCGGAATTCCTCTCAGGAATTCACCGGAATTCCTCTCAGGAATTCACCGGAATTCCTCTCAGGAATTCACCGGAATTCCTCTCAGGAATTCACCGGAATCCCTCTCAGGAATTCACCGGAATTTCTCTCAGGAATTCACCAGAATTCCTCTCAGGAATTCACTGGAATTCCTCTCAGGAATTCACCGGAATTCCTCTCAGGAATTCACCGGAATCCCTCTCAGGAATTCACCGGAATTTCTCTCAGGAATTCACCGGAATTTCTCTCAGGAATTCACCGGAATTTCTCTCAGGAATTCACCGGAATTTCTCTCAGGAATTCACCGGAATTCCTCTCAGGAATTCACCGGAATTGCTCTCAGGAATTCACCGGATTTCCTCTCAGGAATTCACTGGATTTCCTCTCAGGAATTCACTAGAATTTCTCTCAAGAATTTACTAGAGTTCCTCTCAGGAATTCATCGGAATTCCTCTCAGGAATTCACCGGAATTCCTCTCAGGAATTCACCGGATTTCCTCTCAGGAATTCACCGGAATTCCTCTCAGGAATTCACCGGATTTCCTCTCAGGAATTCACTAGAATTTCTCTCAAGAATTCACTAGAATTTCTCTCAAGAATTCACTAGAATTTCTCTCAAGAATTCACTAGAATTCCTCTCAGGAATTCATCGGAATTCCTCTCAGGAATTCACCGGAATTCCTCTCAGGAATTCACCGGAATTCCTCTCAGGAATTCACCGGAACTCCTCTCAGGAATTCACCGGAATTCCTCTCAGGAATTCACCGGAATTCCTCTCAGGAATTCACCGGAATTCCTCTCAGGAATTCACCGGAATTCCTCTCAGGAATTCACCGGAATTCCTCTCAGGAATTCACCGGAATTCCTCTCAGGAATTCACCGGAATTTCTCTCAGGAGTTCACTGGAACCACTTTCAAGAGTTCACTGAAATTTCTCTCAGGATTCCTTTTCTTAGAGATTCATTTGAATTTTTAACGGGAATTCATTGGAATTCCTCACAGGAATTCACTGATACTTCTCACAGGAATTCATTCGAACTTCTCACAGGAATTCATTCGAACTTTTCTCAGAGATACACTGAAAGTCGTATGCGGAAATAACTTGTGTGTTCATTAGTCTTCTTCAATAGCAAATATTTTGGATGTGATCATTAAGTGAACATTTTGACAAATGTCAGTTAAAATTTAACATTCAATTAACCTACCGCAATGTCATACATAGTTCATTACTCAACCAATCGCAGCGTGTGGAAAAAAATGACAACCATTTCGCAAAACCGCTGTTAATTAGTCACCTCACTTGACCGCACACATGAAACCGTGAAAACAGAGAAACGAAAAAAAAATCGACATCGATTACCACGGCCAAGTGCACAAGTAGGCAAACCACAATTTGCAATTTATTGCCCATTTTTTTCGCGAATCGTACCTAGTCGTCGTCGCCGGTCATAAATCGCGTTGCGGTTTGTAAACCGCAACGCGTGGAATGTGCAGTCAGTTCATCACAGAAAGTTGAAAAAACCGCGAAACCGGCCAGAGCGATCATAACAATGAATCGTACTATAGGATGCTTGGTTTTTTTTAGTGACTCCATCAACATAGACCCCTTCATTTTATCGGTTATTGAGGAGTTTACAATGAAATTAAAGCAAAAACAATAAGGGAACGATACGATATATGGTTGTCGATCATATGCTATATCGTTCAGAGAAATTTTACAGTTACAGTTTACACTGATTTCGGCACATGATCATTTAAAGAACGATACACGTTATGGTTATTTACCATAAAATATATCTTACTTAACAATTTCGCTTCCTGCATTTCGATCTGACAGCCACTCCCAACGGCCGACCAACTCGTTCCGTCACGTATACCCAATTTGACAGCTGCTTTTCTCCACCGAGCAGCACGCAGCCTACTTCGATCGAATCAATGATCCGTTCGTGTTAGGTTACCTCCTCGTCGGTGCGATCGTTATCTGACTCTTTCTCCGCAAGGAACGCAGGAAGCTCGCTCGCTCGCCGTGGCGTGGCATGCGTGGCCACGGCGGTAAATTTGCATTTTTACATTCCGGCAATTACCGGGCAAATTACACATCCTCCGTATATCTTTATTTTTGCGCATGATGTTGCACGCGGCGCTGGGTAATTACCGGCCCATCACGGCCCGCGCGGTTGTGGGTCCAGATCTCTGGCTGGCTGGTCGACTCGTCGTCCCTTGATCGTCGTATGATTATTGTAATTTGAAGCGGTCCTCAGCGCGATCTCCGGTGACGAACGGTGGAGGAATCCCGGTCAAAATGTTCAGTGGAAGCAGTAAATTCGGTATAGGCCTTTTCATGTGACAGATCCGTGCATGCATTTGTTTACAAAGCTTGAACAACAGCTGCTAACAAGAACGTGTCATCTTCATAGAAGAACTGTCAAACGCCCGAACAATCAGCTGATTTAAGACGTCAAATGAAAAGGCCCATTCCAATAATATAACGACTTTAAAAAGGGAAGATTGCGAAAACTATAACAATATGATACACAGTATGGTTATTACAGAAGTTCTACGGTTATTTCTTCAATTAATTCCAACAATCCACTAGACTCAAACATCATTCCAACTGTACGTCTTACAGTTGTAAATCTATACAGCTACCATACTGCTTATAGTTAGCACCATAACATGTTGCATTTGTGATGCATTTCCATGATTTTTTACCCGGGAAATCTCTGCGTCGCTGCAGGCTTCTCCAGGGCGGGGGTAATTCTTCTTTATGGCCGGCTTGCTTCGACGATATTAATTCCACTCACGGCCGCCAACTCAGTTGGGTTGCATGGTGGACAACCCCCGCTGACTTATCGGCGATGCAATTTTTCTTTCCGCCACGTTTCACTCGGGTTAGGATGTTCAAAAATTTGCTTGCACCCGAGAAGATTTTCGCGGGATTGTTTCCTTTTTTATTCAGAACGATAAAAAAGTTTCCATTTGTGACAAAAATGTTGTTCAAAATTCCATTTTATTTGGTGTTTAAATTGATATAAAAGGCAAAACTGAAATCCCTGTTGTATTTTTTCGTCGTAACGCAGTGTAGGGATGTCCAAAAGACCATCCTCTATTGCGAACGTTTGCGAAACGACTGTGACAAACGATGTGAACCGGGCCGGGCGGTGTCGGTGACGGTTTCAAGTTACCTTCCAACGTGTGTAGTCATTCATTTTCTTCGCTGTGACAGAAAAAGGCAGCCAAGCGGATCGCGAACGCACTCACCTGACTGAGTGATTTAATGCAAATTTCTTTGTGCCTCGTCCATGTCCAGTCGAGTCGCGTCTCGAGCTAATGTAAGTAATCAAAGATGACAATCAGCAGTGACTACGTACGACGGAACGGAGCCTCCTCGATGGTGACCATCACAGAGGAAGAAGAACCTCTCGAGTCATCAAAGAGAAGACGAGGAAGAAGCGACTGGGAGAAGAGACCGGACGAGATAATGATGAAATATGATCGAGTGACGAAGTTGTCAGATTACAATCAGCTTTGGCGGGGTGTGTCGTGCTCGAGGGGTTCTCGGATTACTACCGTCTCAGTCGTCGTCGTTGGTGACGGAGGACGACGATTCACCATGATGGGTAAGCATCGATGGTGGTGGCGGTGCAGCTAAGACGAAACGAGTATCAAATGGTTATGGTTCTGGAAGGTGTGGTTCTCGGCGGTCGCAGGTGGATGGATCAATTACCCCACTGACTGTGGGAGATTCGCTCGGCCATAGGAATGACAACAACACATTGACGAGAACAATGATTGTATTGCCAGACTACACTAGAAGACCAGTATAATTGAAAACCAGAAGACTTTAAGCCTATAAGACTAGGCTTCTAGAATATGCAGACAAGAAGTGTACAAAAATAGAAGAATAGAAGATTTACAAACTAGAAAGTAAAAACTTAGCACAGGAAGTCTTCCATACTAGACATTGATTGTATTGAATTGAAATAGAAGACCCGAAGACAAGAAGAGTTAAGGACAAGAAGACAGTACGACTAAAAATTGGAAACGAGGACAAGAATGAACGAATCGAAAGCAAAAAAAACTAATTGCTAGTGGTTTAGATAACTAGATGATTAGAAAACCAGTAGACTAGTAGAGAAGAAGATTAGGTGACTTGAAAAGGGGAGATAAGAAACTCAAAAAACTAAAAGATCAAAAAACAATCCAAGAAGACGAGAACACTAGAATAATAAAAGACTGCAAGACTCAAAGACATGATGGCCTGACGGCTACTATGCTAATAGTCTAGAATATTTGCCAACTAGAAGTACAGACGACTGAGGAACAAAAACACTAGAAAAGAAGGTGAGTCGAAGTTTAGAAAATAAGACGACTTTAAAACACTAGAAGGCTAGGCAGTGTAGAGATCGTTACAAGACGTGAGTTCACAAGGACACACGAACGCTAAAACACTCAGACGCAGAAACGTTAGGGACGCAAGGACGTGAGAAACCGAAGAAGAGATGACGCAATGCTAACATAACAATTGCATAAGAAGTTAAGATGATAATATGACAAGAAGATAGGATGAAAGGACGACAACAGGGTAAGAGGACACTAAAACACGAGAAAAAGATAAAAAAGGGCAAGATGAAACGATAACAAGAGGATAAGAAGACAAGAGCAAAAGATGCCAACGGAAGAAGATGAACAACTGACAAGAGGGAGAGAAGAAAGGAGATAAGATGACAAGAACTGTGGGGTATGAACAAAGCTGAGTAGCATTCCCCATGCGTGTATTTCCCCTAGCAAGCATCAGTGACAGCCAGCACCATGACGGGGTCGTCGTCAGTGTGATGCTGCCTCATTGACGAGTGGACTGTTGGCGGAGCAAGTCGCCATCACCGTGAGGTTCCGTATTATGCCAAGTGATTCTACTGCAGTTTGCTAAGATGGCTTGGAACGGATGGTTCCAGTGAGTTGCCCGGCATTCACAAGAACATAAGAGGAAACGAGGACAAGTTGGAGTTATGACTAGAGACCAAGAGTATAAGAGGTCGTTAGAAAAGGAGACAAAAGGACAAGTGAAACAGATGAAAAAATCAAGAAGGGACAAGAGAACAAAACAACAAACCGAAGAGACAGAGAGGACAATATGAAAAGGTAACAAGAGGGTAAGAGAACAGAAGAAATAATGTCAAGAGAACAAGATCAGAAAACGACAAGAGGACAAGATGGAAAGAGAGCAAGAGGAAAAACTAACTAGATAACAAGATGAAAAGATTTTTTTTTTAATTTTTATTAACGTGTATTTTAACTTAAAAGCTAATTCTACACTCAGATGAAAAGATGACAAGAGAACAAGTTAAAAATATGGCTCGATAACAACAGTAGGAGAAGACAAGGGAATAGAAGATGAGAAGACGAGGGGAAAAAGACAACAAGTGGAACATATGACAAGACAAAAACGTGATAAAAAGACAAGAGGACAAAAAGATACCAGAACAAAAGGATAAAAGCACAAAGGACATAACGAAACAGAAACAAGAGGCTAAGAGATCAAATAGAAAAGTTGACAACACGGAAAGATGGCAAAAGCAAAAGAGAGTGAATTCTCTAGAGGAATTCCAGTAAATTTCTGAGAGAAATTGTAGAGAATTCCTGAGAGGAATTCTAGTGAATTCCTGAGAGGAATTCCAGTGAATTCTGGAGAGAAGTTCCGGTGAATTCCTGAGAGGAATTCCAGTGAAATCCTGAGAGGAAGTCCAGTGAATGCTAGGGAGGATTTCCGGTTTATTCCTGAGTGGAATTCCTGAGAGGAATTTAAGTGAATTCTTGAGAGGAATTTCAGTAAATTCCTGAGAGGAATTCTAGTGAATTCCTGAGAGGAATTCCAGTAAATTCCTTAGAGGAATTCCAGTGAATTCCTGAGAGGAATTCCAGTAAATTCCTGAGAGGAATTCCAGTGAATTCCTGTGAGGGATTCCAGTGAACTCCTGAGAGGAATTCCGGGGAATTCCTGAGAGGAATTCCGGTGAATTCCTGAGAGGAATTCCGGTGAATTCCTGAGAGGAATTCCGGTGAATTGCTAAGAGGAATTCCAGTGAATTCCTGAGAGGAATTCCAGTGAATTCCTGAGAGGAATTCCAGTGAATTCCTGAGAGGAATTCCAGTGAATTCCTGAGAGGAATTCCAGTGAATTCCTGAGAGGAATTCCAGTGAATTCCTGAGAGGAATTCCAGTGAATTCCTGAGAGGAATTCCAGTGAATTCCTGAGAGGAATTCCAGTGAATTCCTGAGAGGAATTCCAGTGAATTCCTGAGAGGAATTCCAGTGAATTCCTGAGTGGAATTCCGGTGAATTCCTGGGAGGAATTCCAGTGAATTCCTGAGGGGAATTCCGGTGAATTCCTGAGAGGAATTCCGGTGAATTCCTGAGAGGAATTCAAGTGAATTCCTGAGAGGAATTCCGGTGAATTCCTGAGAGGAATTCCGGTGATTTCCTAAGAGGAATTCCGGTGAATTCCTGAGAGGAATTCCGGTGAATTCCTGAGAGGAATTCCGGTGAATTCCTGAGAGGAATTCCGGTGAATTCCTGATAGGAATTCCGGTGAATTCCTGAGAGGAATTCCGGTGAATTCCTGAGAGGAATTCCGGTGAATTCCTGAGAGGAATTCCGGTGAATTCCTGAGAGGAATTCCGGTGAATTCCTGAGAGGAATTCCGGTGAATTCCTGAAAGGAATTCCGATGAATTCCTGAGAGGAATTCCGATGAATTCCTGAGAGGAATTCCGACGAATTCCTGAGAGGAATTCCGATGAATTCCTGAGAGGAATTCCGATGAATTCCTGAGAGGAATTCCGATGAATTCCTGAGAGGAATTCCGGTGAATTCCTGAGAGGAATTCCGGTGAATTCCTGAGAGGAATTCCGGTGAATTCCTGAGAGGAATTCCGGTGAATTCCTGAGAGGAATTCCGATGAATTCCTGAGAGGAATTCCAATGAATTCCTGTGGGGAATTCCAGTGAATTTCTGAGAGGAATTCCGGTGAATTTCTGAGAGGAATTCCGGTGAATTTCTGAGAGTAATTCCGGTGAATTCCTGAGAGTAATTCCGGTGAATTCCTGAGAGGAATTCGAGTGAATTCGTGAGAGGAATTCCGGTGAATTCCTGAGAGGAATTCCGGTGAATTCCTGAGAGGAATTCCGGTGAATTCCTGAGAGGAATTCGAGTGAATTCCTGAGAGGAATTCGAGTGAATTCCTGAGAGGAATTCCGGTGAATTCCTGAGAGGAATTCGAGTGAATTCCTGAGAGGAATTCGAGTGAATTCCTGAGAGGAATTCGAGTGAATTCGTGAGAGGAATTCGAGTGAATTCTTGAGAGGAGTTTGAATGAATTCCTGAGAGGAATTCGAGTGAATTCCTGAGAGGAATTCGAGTGAATTCCTGAGAGGAATTCCGATGAATTCCTGAGAGGAATTCCGATGAATTCCTGAGAGGAATTCGAGTGAATTCCTGAGAGGAATTCCGGTGAATTCCTGAGAGGAATTCCGGTGAATTCCTGAGAGGAATTCCGGTGAATTCCTGAGAGGAATTCGAGTGAATTCCTGAGAGGAATTCCGGTGAATTCCTGAGAGGAATTCCGGTGAAGTCCTGAGAGGAAATCCGGTGAATTCCTGAGAGGAATTCCGGTGAATTCCTGAGAGGAATTCCGGTGAATTCCTGAGAGGAATTCCGGTGAATTCCTGAGAGGAATTCCGGTGAATTCCTGAGAGGAATTCCGGTGAATTCCTGAGAGGAATTCCGGTGAATTCCTGAGAGGAATTCCGGTGAATTCCTGAGAGGAATTCCGGTGAATTCCTGAGAGGAATTCCGGTGAATTCCTGAGAGGAATTCCGGTGAATTCCTGAGAGGAATTCGAGTGAATTCCAGAGAGGAATTCGAGTGAATTCCTGAGAGGAATTCGAGTGAATTCCTGAGAGGAATTCGAGTGAATTCCTGAGAGGAATTCGAGTGAATTCCTGAGAGGAATTCGAGTGAATTCCTGAGAGGAATTCGAGTGAATTCCTGAGAGGAATTCGAGTGAATTCCTGAGAGGAATTCGAGTGAATTCCTGAGAGGAATTCGAGTGAATTCCTGAGAGGAATTCGAGTGAATTCCTGAGAGGAATTCGAGTGAATTCCTGAGAGGAATTCGAGTGAATTCCTGAGAGGAATTCGAGTGAATTCCTGAGAGGAATTCGAGTGAATTCCTGAGAGGAATTCGAGTGAATTCCTGAGAGGAATTCGAGTGAATTCCTGAGAGGAATTCGAGTGAATTCCTGAGAGGAATTCGAGTGAATTCCTGAGAGGAATTCGAGTGAATTCCTGAGAGGAATTCGAGTGAATTCCTGAGAGGAATTCGAGTGAATTCCTGAGAGGAATTCGAGTGAATTCCTGAGAGGAATTCGAGTGAATTCCTGAGAGGAATTCGAGTGAATTCCTGAGAGGAATTCGAGTGAATTCCTGAGAGGAATTCGAGTGAATTCCTGAGAGGAATTCGAGTGAATTCCTGAGAGGAATTCGAGTGAATTCCTGAGAGGAATTCGAGTGAATTCCTGAGAGGAATCCGAGTGAATTCCTGAGAGGAATTCGAGTGAATTCCTGAGAGGAATTCGAGTGAATTCCTGAGAGGAACTCGAGTGAATTCCTGAGAGGAATTCGAGTGAATTCCTGAGAGGAATTCGAGTGAATTCCTGAGAGAAAATCGAGTGAATTCCTGAGAGGAATTCGAGTGAATTCCTGAGAGGAATTCGAGTGAATTCCTGAGAGGAATTCGAGTGAATTCCTGAGAGGAATTCGAGTGAATTCCTGAGAGGAATTCGAGTGAATTCCTGAGAGGAATTCGAGTGAATTCCTGAGAGGAATTCGAGTGAATTCCTGAGAGGAATTCGAGTGAATTCCTGAGAGGAATTCGAGTGAATTCCTGAGAGGAATTCGAGTGAATTCCTGAGAGGAATTCGAGTGAATTCCTGAGAGGAATTCGAGTGAATTCCTGAGAGGAATTCGAGTGAATTTCTGAGAGGAATTCGAGTGAACTCCTGAGAGGAATTCGAGTGAATTTCTGAGAGGAATTCGAGTGAATTTCTGAGAGGAATTCGAGTGAATTCCTGAGAGGAATTCGAGTGAATTCCTGAGAGAAATTCGAGTGAATTCCTGAGAGGAATTTGAGTGAATTCCTGAGAGGAATTTGAGTGAATTCCTGAGAGGAATTCGAGTGAATTCCTCAGAGGAATTCGAGTGAATTCCTCAGAGGAATTCGAGTGAATTCCTGAGAGGAATTCGAGTGAATTCCTGAGAGGAATTCGAGTGAATTCCTGAGAGGAATTCGAGTGAATTCCTGAGAGGAATTCGAGTGAATTCCTGAGAGGAATTCGAGTGAATTCCTGAGAGGAATTCGAGTGAATTTCTGAGAGGAATTCGAGTGAATTCTTGAGAGGAATTCGAGTGAATTCCTGAGAGGAATTCGAGAGAATTCCTGAGAGGAATTCGAGAGAATTCCTGAGAGGAATTCGAGTGAATTCCTGAGAGGAATTCGAGTGAATTCCTGTGAGGAATTCGAGTGAATTCCTGTGAGGAATTCGAGTGAATTCCTGTGAGGAATTCGAGTGAACTCCTGAGAGGAATTCGAGTGAATTTCTGAGAGGAATTCGAGTGAATTCCTGAGAGGAATTCGAGTGAATTCCTGAGAGGAATTCGAGTGAATTCTTGAGAGGAATCCGAGTGAATTCCTGAGAGGAATTCGAGTGAATTCCTGAGAGGAATTCGAGTAAATTCTTGAAAGGAATTTGAGTGAATCCCTGAGAGGAATTCGAGTAAATTCCTAAAAGGAATGCGAGTGAATTCCTAAAAGGAATGCGAGTGAATTCCTGAGAGGAATTTAAGTGAATTCCTGAGAGGAATTCGAGTGAATTTCTGAGTGGAATTCGAGTGAATTCCTGAGAGGAATTCCAGTTAATTTCTGAGAGGAATTCTAGTGAATTTCTGATAGTAATTTCAGTTAATTCCTGAGAGGTATTCCAGCGAACTCCTTAACGGAATTGGAGTTAGTTTGTGAGAGGAAATCGAGTGAACACCTGTGAGAAATTTAAGTGAATTCCGAAGAGATTTTTTCATTTTTCAGTGGAATTTGAGTGAATTTCTGAGTAGATCTCGAGTTAATTCCTGAGAATATTCCAGAGCATCGCAGAATGAAGTTTCAGAATTTTGAGGTTTGCTTCGCCTTTCTCTTCTCTTACTTCGCCACCGCCGACTTTGATCCATATTAAAATGTTAGACGGCGCCTCCACGTTCGTTCAATCTCTTATCAGCGGTCCGGACGTCTTTAAGGTGAATTT
Source organism: Aedes albopictus (assembly GCF_035046485.1). Taxonomy (NCBI): domain Eukaryota; kingdom Metazoa; phylum Arthropoda; class Insecta; order Diptera; family Culicidae; genus Aedes; species Aedes albopictus. Next base: position 16,715 of record NW_026916405.1, read on the forward strand.
ATTTAAACCTGATTTAAGGACAAGGTATTTGGAATACATTACTCAAAATTTCTAGAGCACCGTTTTTTAGAACCGTTGAACGGATTTGGATGAAAATGCATCACGCTGTTGACAACCACTGAACAATTAGCGTGATGCATTTTCATCCAAATCCGTTCAACGGTTCTAAAAAACGGTGCTCTAGAAATTTTGAGCTATGTACTCCAAATACCTTGTCCTTAATGGATATTTAATTAAGACGATTTACTTGACTACTGCTCGTTTATCGTCATCGACGCCGTAGCTTACTACGATGGCTATGGCAGACGAAGGAACGAGGGGTACATATATCGCGCAAGTGGCACCTCAATCGATTGCCAATCCGTCGCCGACTCGCACCGGGGAAATAATTTCACATCGAATTCCTCAACCACCGCGATGCGGCGATTTTTATTGAGCAGCGACTCGAATTCCGACGAATGGTTCGAATTTTTTCGAACATTCCGCCCTGCGGGCCCTCGGGGGAACTATTTCCAACTTCCAAGATACGACATTAATACATCATCGTTGTAGCATAATTTCAGCGTTGTTTGCATTGTTTCTTTTTCTTTGCTTTGTCCGACCGCTTCGTGATACGCGGCTCCGTCATGTTGGGAGCATATTAAGAGCAGTGAAAAGAAACGAGTCCATTTACCCCGGGAAGACTGCGTGAGCTGTAGATTTTATCTTGATCGCAGTCGCCTTTCCCGAATGAAACTGTTTAAGAGGAGAACAACGATTATTATACCGGTTATGGTTGTGAACCATAAAATGTATGATTTTTGGAAACTTCTCGTTAGAAAACGTAGATGTTCATCGAATTTGATGAACTTTATCTTGCATTTGATGGTTTGCATGTTTGTACAATTATACGACTGCTACATCGTTAATCTTCAATTGTAATGGTTATGCTGATAGAAGTTTTAAACGGGTCGCCAAGAATCCGGTTCGGTCCCGCCGTCATGCGGAGTAATTCCCGAGAAATAACTTGTACAAACCGCGCGCGTAATTGAGCCTAACTCGACTCGACGATTTGGCGCGTAGGAATCTGCAGCGCTGCTGCTGCAAATCCAGACCTCGCGAACGAGGGGTCCCTCGTTCGTTATCGTCGTAGTCGTCGTCACGGTTGCGTTGGCAACCGTCTGGCACTAATTTGTTTGTCGAGTCAGCCGGCGGTGCTAAATCGTTCGGAAAAATCTACTTGTCGGGAAAATTTATTGGCCGAACCCTATAATGTGAGCGAGGGGTGGGACACTGTACTGGCTGAAAGGCGGACCCCTCGTTCGACCAAAAGAAGCAAAATAATAACTCGATGACAACCAATCTGCTCAGTGGGCAAGACCTACTTAGTTTCAACTGCAGAGTATAGCGAGAGTGCTGCCGCGCTGTAAGGGATGTGAAAAATGACCTAACGAGCTACAAGCGAAAAAGCAAGAAAAAAGTAGCGCAAACTTGTCAGCACTTATTAGTTTGGTGTGTCTCACGGCTCGGTAAATGTCGCGCTGTCAGACTTTGTCGGAGTCGGACAATTTAAGCGCAGGATTAGTGTGATTAAAATTATACTAATGGGTTCAGTTGTTGGGCGTCGTAAATTCCGTCGCTGTCAGCTACGGTCGGGTCGAGTCGAGAATGATGTCATTTGGGTGATCAGAGACTGGGAACGCTCGCGTAAAACACTATGTCAGATTGTTTATTTATTATTTGAGCAATTGAAATATTTACTCGCCGCGCGAAACAAAGCAAGCCGACCGCGCCTCGATTTTCACGCTGCTTCAAGTCGGTCATAAAATTTCAAATTACCACCCCCTCGGCAGGCATCGCCTGCTTTGTTCCACCAACAAGATGGCACGCGATGGTCCGGCCGAGTGCGCGTTAAATCGTTTTGTTTATTTATTTGAGAAAATTTGCTGCCACGAACACGCGCAAATCTGCAACCAGTCCAGTGCCAGTCTTGTGATCCGGCGCTGGCCGCCAGCCCGAGGGAAAGTTTTAAAATGTTTCATAAACAAAATCAATTCATTTTCAAAACCCATGAATTTTTCGGTGCGGAAAAAGTTTTTCCTTCTCTGTGTGTTGGACGCCATCGGCGCCACCGACGATGACGATGCGGGAAAATAATAATAATATAACTTTTCACGCTACCAGGAAAGTAAAAAACTTTCCCAGCTCCGCGTCGAACGAATTCGACGAAACCGGAGGATGAGGAACTCATGTTGGTGCTTGCACAAACGAGTGCATGTCGAGCGGGTTGCAGCACTTGCAGGGGCGAAAGCCATACCGTAATCCTGCCTGGCTTGATGGAACGGTATGAAAAAGTTTGCTTTCCGTTAGTTTTTTCATTGTTTTCTTTTTGTTCGATATCAAATGTTTAAAAAGTGCAGTCTCTGTGTGAGAGAGATGGGGGAGAGAACGAGACGAAAGTTGCGCTTTTGTTGAATGAGATTTTTTGGGCGACGGCGGCCATGACCAAAGGGCCATCGTTTGCATATTTTCAGCGACCGAGAGAAATTTGACCGGGCTACTGGGATGGGGATATTGGATGGATAAAAAAGAAAATAGTCTGGAGCATTTTTCAACCCAAATTTCGCCATCGAAGCGCCCCTCGTTCTATTTACTCTAAGCTGTCAAAGTGTTTGAGGGTAAAAGTGCAAATAGAAAAAAATTATCATAAAAGTTGTTCTTCCAAATGACTTGAACGTATGAAAACAAGTGGACAAGTAACATAAAACCTAATGTATTTTTTCTTTTCTTTTTCAGGTACGAATCAGTAAATACCATTTTCGATTTCACCAAAGGAGACATGTAAGTAATGCTGGCATTAGTTGTTATACACAAGCCTTGTTTGTTTACCGAGCATCATTTGCAATTGGAAGCTTCGCAGAGCTTCACTTGGAAGCTTCCCGGAGCTTCACTTGAAAGCTTCCCGGAGCTTCACTTGGAAGCTTCCCGGAGCTTTACTTGGAAGCTTCCCGGAGCTTCACTTGGAAGCTTCCCGGAGCTGTACTTGGAAGCTTCCCGGAGCTTCACTTGGAAGCTTCCCGAAGCTTCACTTGGAAGCTTCCCGAAGCTTCACTTGGAAGCTTCCCAAAGCTTCACTTGGAAGCTTCCCAAAGCTTCACTTGGAAGCTTCCCGGAGCTTCTTTTGGAAGCTTCCCGGAGCTTCACTTGGAAGCATCCCGGAGCTTCACTTGGAAGCATCCCGGAGCTTCACTTGGAAGCATCCCGGAGCTTCACCTGGAAGCTTCCCGGAGCTTCACTTGGAAGCTTCCCGGAGCTTCACTTGGAAGCTTCCCGGAGCTTCACTTGGAAGCTTCCCGGAGCTTCACTTGGAAGCTTCCCGGAGCTTCACTTGGAAGCTTCCCGGAGCTTCACTTGGAAGCTTCCCGGAGCTTCACTTGGAAGCTTCCCGGAGCTTCACTTGGAAGCTTCCCGGAGCTTCACTTGGAAGCTTCCCGGAGCTTCACTTGGAAGCTTCCCGGAGCTTCACTTGGAAGCTTCCCGGAGCTTCACTTGGAAGCTTCCCGGAGCTTCACTTGGAAGCTTCCCGGAGCTGCTTCACTTGGAAGCTTCCCGGAGCTTCACTTGGAAGCTTCCCGGAGCTTCACTTGGAAGCTTCCCGGAGCTTCACTTGGAAGCCTCCCGGAGCTTCACTTGGAATCTTCCCGGAGCTTCACTTGGAAGCTTCCCGGAGCTTCACTTGGAAGCTTCCCGGAGCTTCACTTGGAAGCTTCGCAGAGCTTCACTTGGAAGCTTCCCGGAGCTTCACTTGGAAGTTTGCCGGAGCTTCACTTGGAAGCTTGCCGGAGCTTCACTTGGAAGCTTACCGGAGCTTCACTTTGAGCTTCGCAGAGTTTCGCTTGAGAAATTAATTCCTGAGAGGAACTTCAGTGAATTCCTGAGAGAAATTCCGGTGGAACCCTGAGTGAAGTTCTGGTGAATTGCTAGGAGCCATTCTGGTAAACTCGTGAGAGGAATTCCAATGAATTGCTGAAAGAAACACCAGTGAATTCATAAGAGAAATACATGTGAATTCCTAAGAAGAATTCCGATGAATTCCTAAGAGCTATTCTGCTGAATTGCTGAGGCACATTCCTAAGAGAAATTCTGGTGAAATCCTGAGAGAAGCTTCGCAGAACTTCACTTGGAAGCTTCGCAGAGCCCCACTTGGAAACTTACCAGAGTTTTGCTTGAGAAATTCATTCTTAAGAGGATCTCCAGTGAATTTTCCAGTCAGTTCCTGAGAGGAATTCCGGTGAATTCCTGGGATGAATTCCGGTGTAATTCGGTGAGGAATTCGGGTAAATTCGTGATAGGAATTCCGATTAATTGCTGAGAGAAATACCAGTGAATTCCTGTGATCAATCTCAGTGAATTACTAAAAAAACGATTAATTCCTAAGAGGAATTCCGGTGAATCCCTGAGAGGAATTTCGGTGTATTCCTGAGAGGAATGCAAGTGAATTCCTGAGAGGAAATCAGAGGCATTCCTTAGAGGAATTCCAGTGAATTTTGGTGATTTCCTGAGAGGAATTTCGGTGAATCCCTGAGAGGAAATCCGTTGACTTCCTGAGAGGAACTCCGGTGAATTCCTGAGAGGAATTCCGGTGAATTCCTGAGGAATCCTGGTGAATTCCTGAGAGCAATGCCGGCGAATTCCTGAGAGCAATGCCGGCGAATTCCTGAGAGGAATTCCGGTGAATTCCTGAGAGGAATTCCGGTGAACTCCTGAGAGGAATTCCGGTGAATTCCTGAGAGGAATTCCGGTGAATTCCTGTGAGGAATCCCGGTGTATTCCTGAGAGGAATTCCGGTGAATTCCTGAGAGGAATTCCGGTGAATTCGTGAGAGGAATTCCGGTGAATTCCTGAGAGGAATTCCGGTGAATTCCTGAGAGGAATTCCGGTGAACTCCTGAGAGGAATTCCGGTGAATTCCTGAGAGGAATTCCGGTGAATTCCTGAGAGGAATTCCGGTGAATTCCTGAGAGGAATTCCGGTGAATTCCTGAGAGGAATTCCGGTGAATTCCTGAGAGGAATTCCGGTGAATTCCTGAGAGGAATTCCGGTGAATTCCTGAGAGGAATTCCGGTGAATTCCTGAGAGGAATTCCGGTGAATTCCTGAGAGGAATTCCGATGAATTCCTGAGAGGAATTCCGGTGAATTCGTGAGAAGAATTCCAGTGTATTTCGGTGAATCCCTGAGACAAATTCCGTTTACTTCCTGAAAGGAACTCCGGTGAATTCCTGCGTGGAATTCCGGTAAATTTCTGCAAGGAATTCTGGTGAATTTAAGTGAATTGAACTCTAGCAGCTTTCTCATTTCAGCCGTTCAAGGAGAAAAATATGAAGTCATCTCCAGCAAATTCGACCCGGCAAACGATTGTTCACGGTTTCCGTGACTGGTCCATTTTCTCCGCAGCTCGGCAGTAAATCAGCGCTTACCATTTTGCCAAAAACTTCGAGCTCTTCTTCTTGGGTGGAACACAGGAAGATGTAGTAGAGCAAAGACAGATACAAAAAAACAGCGACTGACACTGATTAGGTTGCTATTTTCTGTGTCTCGAAAGCCATTGTCGTGCTTTTTGTTGTTGTTGGCGCTATTCGGACGGGTCGGAACAACCACGCGATTAGTCAATTTGGCCACTTAGCCGTACTTATACACTTCTTTTGGATGATTTTGTTTTGTTGTGTTAGAGCCGTCTTCATTTTCCGCTTCTGAAAATCATAGTAGGCGGTAAAATCAGCGTGAGATGCGCAAGGGCTTCGTCAAGCGTCACTCAACCGTCACACCGCTCAACATCGAACGTTTTATCACATGATTGCTCTCATTTGAAGGCTCATGCGCCACAAGATGCATTACGGAGCCGCATTCATCGGGTATCGCGTTTATCAGCCGTACTTGATCTCTGCGCTGCTCTGCTCGCTCCGTTGGTCATCGACAATGTCCGCCGCGGCAATAGGTGTGATTACGGTTTACGTTTTCACGGCTCGACACAAACGACCACCATCCATAATTGGCTCTTTCAGTTGAACGAAACGCTTCTAACAACACAACAACAACAGAAAAAAACACATTAGAAGCACTCGCGGCGTGGACGAAGGTGTGGACAAAGGGTTGGAGCCGAGGGAAACCCCGCTGCCCATTTAATGTGGTGTAGTTATTTATGTTTACACGATACGTCTCATGTTTTGTTGGGCATGTCCACGGCACCGACGTCGCTCGTTGCTTCTCGCCTACTACGTCTATCGTTCATTACGACGACGAGGGGCTTCGCGTTGGTTGGTGGTGGGCGTCTATCTCTCTCCCGGACTCTCTCTCTCTGACAAGCCGACAAGTGTTGTAATGAATGCGATCTGTGTGTAGAACAACTTGAGCAGAGGCCTACTTGATGGGACACGAGGGGTCTTCCACTTCGAATCTTCCGTATGAAACCAATTCGTCGTTAAATCGAATCGATGGACCCCTCGCTCGACTCACAACTGACAGCGCTCGAAATCGATACAAACTGTGAAGACCGTTTGAAATGTTTGGAAAAGAAAAACGCTCCCATCAGCAGGCACACAGTCAGCCAGTCAATTGTTTGTTTGATTTAACTGAATTTATTTGCTTTTTCCTGCTTGTAAACATACAAAGCAGCTCAAAAGCGGACGAACGAACGAACGAATGAACGGATGGATGGACGGCAGGGCCGGCCATATTGCTTTCATCGAAGCTGCCGGGGAGCTACCCGATGGAACACACACGCGTCCGCATCGCTCCACCACCATAACGGATATAGCTATATGATTGACTCACCGCGAAGCGAAGCGAAACCAACCGAAGAGTGAGAGGGGCAATCGGAAAAGTAAATTAATTGAAAGTAATTTGAAATAAATTTCCTAATAATTTACACCGAGAGCGAGGGGGGCTTTTTATTGCACCTCGGTCGTCGGTTTTTTCGAATGGGAAAAGGTTAACTGATGAGAGGCAATTTTCGTTTCAATATTCCGGAGGCCTTCCGTCTCGTTCCGATTGCCCGATCCGAGCAGGTCATGAAGCGAGGGGAAGGAAGCATAAATTAATTTGTTTCGTGCGTTTTTGTAAAAACATTTTTTTTTGTAGTTTGGGAGACCCCTCGGTGTGCGACCGGATCAAAGTAGGCCACGGAACGGATGGACGACGCGAGCAGTAATGGCAGCAAAGCCAGTCGAATTCAGACGAATGGACGGGTTGTTATGGACGAATTTGCATATGCTTATTGAGTCGTAAAATGATTCGTTTAGGGTTGGCAATGTTTGATGGGGCTTGAGTATGCGCGATAAAAGTTTCACGAGCTAATCGGTAGTAAATTACCGCGAAATCGTCGCTCGTGGGCGAGCAATTCAGTGTGCGCGATAAACGCATTCTCGCGATGGGCTTTTGTTTGAATAATGTAGCATGCGGCTCCGTTATGCTTGTATTCGATTGAGCCTATCGAATTTTAGATGAGAACAAATCCACTGAAACTATAAAAGAAATTTGAATTAATTCGAATTCACATGAATTCCTATGAGGAATTCACTTGAATTCCTGAGAGGAATTCACTTGAATTCCTGAGAGGAATTCACTTGAATTCCTGAGAGGAATTCACTTGAATTCCTGAGAGGAATTCACTTGAATTCCTGAGAGGAATTCACTTGAATTCCTGAGAGGAATTCACTTGAATACCTGAGAGGAATTCGCTTGAATTCCTGTGAGGAATTCGCTTGAATTCCTGAGAGGAATTCGCTTGAATTCCTGAGAGGAATTCGCTTGAATTCCTGGGAGGAATTCACTTGAATTCCTGGGAGGATTTCACTTGAATTCCTGGGAGGAATTCACTTGAATTCCTGGGAGGAATTCACTTGAATTCCTGGGAGGAATTCACTTGAATTCCTGGGAGGAATTCACTTGAATTCCTGGGAGGAATTCACTTGAATTCCTGGGAGGAATTCACTTGAATTCCTGGGAGGAATTCACTTGAATTCCTGGGAGGAATTCACTTGAATTCCTGGGAGGAATTCACTTGAATTCCTGAGAGGAATTCACTGGAATTCCTGAGAGGAATTCACTGGAATTCCTGAGAGGAATTCACTGGAATTCCTGAGAGGAATTCACTGGAATTCCTGAGAGGAATTCACTTGAATTCCTGAGAGGAATTCACTTGAATTCCTGAGAGGAATTCACTTGAATTCCTGAGAGGAATTCACTTGAATTCCTGAGAGGAATTCACTTGAATTCCTGAGAGGAATTCACTTGAATTCCTGAGAGGAATTCACTTGAATTCCTGAGAGGAATTCACTTGAATTCCTGAGAGGAATTCACTTGAATTCCTGAGAGGAATTCACTTGAATTCCTGAGAGGAATTCACTTGAATTCCTGAGAGGAATTCACTTGAATTCCTGAGAGGAATTCACTTGAATTCCTGAGAGGAATTCACTTGAATTCCTGAGAGGAATTCACTTGAATTCCTGAGAGGAATTTACTTGAATTCCTGGGAGGAATTCACTTGAATTCCTGGGAGGAATTCACTTGAATTCCTGGGAGGAATTCACTTGAATTCCTGGGAGGAATTCACTTGAATTCCTGGGAGGAATTCACTTGAATTCCTGGGAGGAATTCACTTGAATTCCTGGGAGGAATTCACTTGAATTCCTGGGAGGAATTCACTTGAATTCCTGGGAGGAATTCACTTGAATTCCTGGGAGGAATTCACTTGAATTCCTGGGAGGAATTCACTTGAATTCCTGAGAGGAATTCACTTGAATTCCCGAGAGGAATTCACTTGAATTCCTGAGAGGAATTCACTTGAATTCCTGAGAGGAATTCGCTTGAATTCCTGAGAGGAATTCACTTGAATTCCTGAGAGGAATTCACTTGAATTCCTGAGAGGAATTCACTTGAATTCCTGAGAGGAATTCACTTGAATTCCTGAGAGGAATTCACTTGAATTTCTGAGAGGAATTTACTTGAATTCCTGGGAGGAATTTACTTGAATTCCTGGGAGGAATTTACTTGAATTCCTGGGAGGAATTCACTTGAATTCCTGGGAGGAATTCACTTGAATTCCTGGGAGGAATTCACTTGAATTCCTGGGAGGAATTCACTTGAATTCCTGGGAGGAATTCACTTGAATTCCTGGGAGGAATTCACTTGAATTCCTGGGAGGAATTCACTTGAATTCCTGAGAGGAATTCACTTGAATTCCTGAGAGGAATTCACTTGAATTCCTGAGAGGAATTCACTTGAATTCCTGAGAGGAATTCACTTGAATTCCTGAGAGGAATTCACTTGAATTCCTGAGAGGAATTCACTTGAATTCCTGAGAGGAATTCACTTGAATTCCTGAGAGGAATTCACTTGAATTCCTGAGAGGAATTCACTTGAATTCCTGAGAGGAATTCACTTGAATTCCTGAGAGGAATTCACTTGAATTCCTGAGAGGAATTCACTTGAATTCCTGAGAGGAATTCACTTGAATTCCTGAGAGGAATTCACTTGAATTCCTGAGAGGAATTCACTTGAATTCCTGAGAGGAATTCACTTGAATTCCTGAGAGGAATTCACTTGAATTCCTGAGAGGAATTCACTTGAATTCCTGAGAGGAATTCACTTGAATTCCTGAGAGGAATTCACTTGAATTCCTGAGAGGAATTCACTTGAATTCCTGAGAGGAATTCACTTGAATTCCTGAGAGGAATTCACTTGAATTCCTGAGAGGAATTTACTTGAATTCCTGAGAGGAATTTACTTGAATTCCTGAGAGGAATTCACTTGAATTCCTGAGAGGAATTCACTTGAATTCCTGAGAGGAATTCACTTGAATTCCTGAGAGGAATTCACTTGAATTCCTGAGAGGAATTCACTTGAATTCCTGAGAGGAATTCACTTGAATTCCTGAGAGGAATTCACTTGAATTTCTGAGAGGAATTCACTCGAATTCCTGAGAGGACTTCACTTGAATTCCTGATAGGAATTCACTTGAATTCCTGAGAGGAATTCACTTGAATTCCTGAGAGGAATTCACTTGAATTCCTGAGAGGAATTCAATTGAATTCTTGAGAGGAATTCACTTGAATTCCTGAGAGGAATTCACTTGAATTCCTGAGAGGAATTCACTTGAATTCCTGAGAGGAATTCACTTGAATTCCTGAGAGGAATTCACTTGAATTCCTGAGAGGAATTCACTTGAATTCCTGAGAGGAATTCACTTGAATTCCTGAGAGGAATTCACTTGAATTCCTGAGAGGAATTCACTTGAATTCCTGAGAGGAATTCACTTGAATTCCTGAGAGGAATTCAATGAATTTTTCTTAGGAATTCACTTGAATTCCTCTCAGAAATTCACTTGAATTCCTCTCAGGAATTCACTTGAATTCCTCTCTGGAATTTATTCGAATTCATCTCAGGAATTCATTTGAATTCCTCTAAGGAATTCACTTGAATTCCTCTCAGGAATTCACTTGAATTCCTCTTAGGAATTCACTTGAATTCCTCTTAGGAATTCGCTTGAACTCCTCTCACCGGAATTCCTCTCAGGAATTCACCGGAATTCCTCTCAGGAAATTCTCCGGATTTCCTTTAAGGAATTCACAGGAATTCCTCTCAGGAATTCACAGGAATTCCTCTCAGAAATTCATCGGAATTCCTCTCAGGAATTCATCGGAATTCCTCTCAGAAGTTCATCGGAATTCCTCTCAGGAATTCACCGATGGCACTGTGATGGCTGTTAGACTTTCTTCAAGTCTATTAGACTTGGAATTATTACATACATGAATTCAGCGCTACAGAACGTTTCACTTAGCTTGAATCTGCATGATCGAAAACTACGTATCTTGGGATTCAATGTTGCACTTCCATTTTGTTCAACAAGGCTCTTATTCTTTCTGGTCGTTGGTTGTCTGCTTGTGAGCTCCCCTGCCGGTAGGGCCAGTTGATTTGGCTATATGCGCTTCCATAAGGCTTAATCTAAAATATGTTTTCATCAATTTAGACTCAGAGCCCGGGAACGAATTGCCTGGTTTTAAGTTGAAAGACTAAGAATGAGGCAGATATGGCTAAAACTTCACATTTCTACCCATCAAGACTCAGTTTTGGTTGGTGGTTCTCCAATTTAAGAATCAGAGCCATGGAACGTTTTACTTATCATCAATTTCAGATATCAAGATCGCCTTATTTATGAATTGATCATCACAGTTCACCCTAATTTAACAAGACAGAGATATTCCCAAATGCAGTGTCACTTCATCAGTCTTCCGTTTGTCGACAGAATACCTCTAAATACTCTTATGATTCTCTTTCTCTCGTTCCGACGCACCAACAAGCTTCAGCCCTCATGTATAGTAACGTGTCATTTGTTCCAACTAGATCGTATAAAAATACTTGAACTGACAGGAGGTATTTTCCTTAGTAGCTGAAGTATGTGTTCACATGTGCGACGTGCCCAAGCTGTGATTCCTCCTCCGCTTCTTCGCCTAAGAAATCGCCGGATGACCCTCCTTTCGATGTTGTGTTCTGTTGTCTGGTCTCGTTGTAAAGTAAACAACATTTGAAGTTTTTACTCGATGGATTAGCAGCGACCGGCATCAGTCAGCGGCGAACGAGGAGATCGCTTTCGAGTCTAGTTATCCAATGCAGAGAGGAGTTCGCGCGTTCCCAGTCTCTGAGGTAATGGCCAAGGATTGGACAACAGTGACGACCGCGTGATTCATCGTCAACACGACTCCCATTTGTCACACTGCTGGTCTGACTGTGCGCAAATCACCTAATTGGGTTCATCTGGACCCTGTCAATCCGTCACGTCACGTTCGCCTACTTTGCATCCGTAGTAGCCGACCGACTCGAAATTGAATTTATTTTTAATACACTGTGCACCGTTCGATCACAGTAGGCCGCTGCGTGAGGTGGACAACTTTTCGACAAAGAAAAACCGCAGGAAAACTGATTCCATTTCGGAGGAGTTCTATTTTCGGAGAGCCCCTCGTTCGAAGTTGTTCAGGGAAAGGAAAGCATCCCATTTAAAATTTTATTATTTTGTAAACATGGATTTTAATGTGATTACTGTGAGTCGTGAAGAAAAATGGACGACTACGATGTCTGTGTCTCTCGCGGCTTTGTATCTCTTTTACTTTATACAACTGCTGCTACTTTGCATGTTTCCTCGACTCGCTGAGCTGTCTTTTTATGGATCATTGAGGGAGAACGCGGATTGTGTACACAAAGCATCGTTTCTTTTTTGCTTTTATTACACTTGAAGTTATATTTAAATTCTTCCACTGCGTGTTGACTGCTCTTCTAGTGTAAATATACTGGTTCAAAGAGAGGGGCATGACACTCGCGCGGAGGAGGAGGAGGGTGAGTTGTGTTGTTCTGTGAAATGAGTACACTCTTTTGAGTGGAGGTTTTCCATTGTTGATTCAATAAAAAATGGAAACGATGATAAACAACATGTCGTAAAAAAGACGTGTGATCGCGTTGGTAAACATGCGGTTTGTTTAATTTAGAACGGTGTGGGGTGGGAAGGTTTTAACAACGGGGCTTCGCAGCAGTAGAGTTGTCAGCTGTCGGAGTTACCAGTTTGAGAGGGAAATTTGTTTCAGTGTTTGAAAACTCTGGTAAACACTGGACGAATTTTTGACTGGGGTTTTCTAATTTGATTAGAATTTGTCGGAGTTCCGAATTTGATTGAGAAATGCAAGATTTTGGGATAATTTGAAATCGGCTCTGATGGCCGATTGTGTTGGGGCGCCCGCAGACATTAACCGAGGTTCAACTCCCGTCGCCGACCACTTTTTTATGAACCAAAAATGGCTTCATTCCAATTCTAAATCCGTGCAACAAATTTTCCGAGCACGTTTTCATTCTCATGAAACTATCGAAGCTTATTTTATTTTCCCATTTTCATTTCTTTCCCTCTTGGTCGAACCAATAAATCCCAAAACGACCATATTCTGTATGCAAAATGGATTCTCGAGGAACTTTTTCCCTCCGACTCCCCCTGTACCGAAAAACAATCAATAAAACCTTATTGTCTCACCTCGTTCCACACGGCGGTGGAACGGAGAAAAAAAATCGACTCCGACAACTACCAGGCAACTAGGATCCCCTCATCCTCATCGTCGTCGGTAACAGATTCTTGTCATGCAAAGCAATTTGTACGGAAGCGACTCCTCCTCGAAACGAGGCGAGGGTTCGAAGCTACGTTCGAAAAGCCGTAAAAACTTGCCAGAACGATATGATCGTTTTGGGAAATGCTTCTTTATGGTCCCCTGTATTTTTCATACGTCGTCGACGAGGATTGCTCCACAAGAGCGGACTTTGCCGGCTCGAATTCAAATCACATGCCATCGACAGACGCTAATAACAATAATATTAATAAAATTGTTCGTGTGCCCTGCCCCTCCTGGTTGAGGGGTCCACCCTCGGCGTTCTCCTGATTTGGCACGGCAACGGTCGCTGGTTGTCGGAATTGGACAGTGTTGCCACCAGTGTTGCCAGATGGTGGAATTTGCATATTCTTCGGCGTCGACGTCGAGAAGGACGGGCCAAGTTGGCATTTTTCAGTCCTATTCGGTCGAGTAGAGAAGGGAAACGACACATCCGATTTATAGTTTTCCGTTTTTCCCAAACGAGGTTTTGGCGCTTTGACTGCGGAAGAAGGAGGGCCCTTGAATTTGATGGCGTTTGCTGTTTTTCTAGCAGTTTTTTTTGTCGTCGTCTAAAGGAAGACTTGTTCTATTGCTTTATTTATAGGGCAAAAGGGAAGCATTTTTTTAGTCTATTGGTGAAAGGAGGAGTAGAAGATTGTTATGTTTCTTAGACGGGTTACCGCTGAGTCAAAGAAATTCAGACGATATTTGTCGTATTTGTGGGTTGGAAATCTATTTTTGAGCGTTGTTGCAACTTGGTAGTGATAAGGGTTTCATATCTTTGTTTTGAGTACAAGGAAAAGCTAAAAGTTCAACATTAGTGAAACAAAGGAGTTGTTGGAGTATTCATCATCTTCGATTGCCAAAAAATTGCGAACAAGCGCATTGAATTTTTTATCAATTCATAATATTTATACTCAACATTTTGTCGAAGTTCGTTTTTGATCAACGGAAACGTTGAAACTTCAATTTGTGTTCACTCCGACAACATAGTTTCGTCGCAGTTTGAAAGTTAAGATCTCATTCGCACTGATAAAAACACTCGTGTTCACTTGCAACACTGCCAGAATTCGATTATGATCAACAGGAACGTGTTAGAAGTCATTTTTTGTTCCCTCCGACAATATTTTGTCGTTGAAATTTGAAAGTGATGACCTTTATTGTGCTCGTAATTAAATTATCTGCAAAATAGTATCACAAGTATTCACTAACATTGTCGGAGTTCGATTATAGTCACCAGAAACGACAATAGTTCAATTAGCACCCACTCCGACAAAGTTTTCAATCGAAATTAGGAAGAAATCGCCTTGATTGCACTGATAAATCTATTATACTCTAAATAATAGCATTACTTTTCATTTATAACACTGCCGGAGTTTGATTTTGGACCACAGGAATGTTGAAAGTTCAATTTATGTTCACTTCGAAAAGCTTTTTCGTCTAATTTTGAAAGTAAACACTTATTGCACTGATAATTCTATCGTACTCACTAATAATACTGTCGGAGTTCGACTTTGGTAAACTTTCCTGTCAAAATTTCGGTTCACATTCATTCCGTCAGCAATGTTTCAGTTGAAAGAGCTAGAAATAATACCTTCACCAAACTAAATAATATCATAAATATTCACAAACATTGTCAGAGTTCGAATATGGCCATCAAAAACGTAGATAGTTTAATTAGTGCCTTCTCCGACAAAGTTTTTCGTTGAAATTAGAAAGTAATTGCCTTGATTACACTGCCAAATCAATTATCTTCTGAATAATAGCATTACTTTTCATTAATAACACTGTCGGAGTTCGATTTTGGCCTACAGGAACGTTGAAAGTTCAATTTATGTTTACTTCGAAAAGCTTTTTCGTCTGATTTTGAAAGTAAAACTTAAGTACAATCATTTTAAGATTGTAAACTGATAGGTCCTTGGATTTTGTCGGACTTTCCTCAAATTTACTGGAAATCCTCTCAGGAATTCACTGGAATTTCTCTCAGGAATTCACCGGAATTCCTCTCAGGAATTCACCGGAATTCCTCTCAGGAATTCACCGGAATTCCTCTCAGGAATTTACCGGAATTCCTCTCAGGAATTCACCGGAATTCCTCTCAGGAATTCACCGGAATTCCTCTCAGGAATTCTCCGGAATTCCTCTCAGGAATTCACCGGAATTCCTCTCAGGAATTCACCGGAATTCCTCTCAGGAATTCACCGGAATTCCTCTCAGGAATTCACCAAAATTCCTCTCAGGAATTCACCGGAATTCCTCTCAGGAATTCACCGGAATTCCTCTCAGGAATTCACCGGAATTCCTCTCAGGAATTCACCGGAATTCCTCTCAGGAATTCACCGGAATTCCTCTCAGGAATTCACCGGAATTCCTCTCAGGAATTCACCGGAATTCCTCTCAGGAATTCACCGGAATTCCTCTCAGGAATTCACCGGAATTCCTCTCAGGAATTCACCGGAATTCCTCTCAGGAATTCACCGGAATTCCTCTCAGGAATTCACCGGAATTCCTCTCAGGAATTCACCGGAATTCCTCTCAGGAATTCACCGGAATTCCTCTCAGGAATTCACCGGAATTCCTCTCAGGAATTCACCGGAATTCCTCTCAGGAATTCACCGGAATTCCTCTCAGGAATTCACCGGAATTCCTCTCAGGAATTCACCGGAATTCCTCTCAGGAATTCACTGGAATTCCTCTCAGGAATAAACTGGAATTCCTCTCAGGAATTCACTGGAATTCCTCTCAGGAATTCACCGGAATTCCTCTCAGGAATTCACCGGAATTCCTCTCAGGAATTCACCGGAATTCCTCTCAGGAATTCACCGGAATTCCTCTCAGGAATTCACCGGAATTCCTCTCAGGAATTCACCGGAATTCCTCTCAGGAATTCACCGGAATTCCTCTCAGGAATTCACCGGAATTCCTCTCAGGAATTCACCGGAATTCCTCTCAGGAATTCACCGGAATTCCTCTCAGGAATTCACCGGAATTCCTCTCAGGAATTCACCGGAATTCCTCTCAGGAATTCACCGGAATTCCTCTCAGGAATTCACCGGAATTCCTCTCAGGAATTCACCGGAATTTCTCTCAGGAAATCACCGGAATTCCTCTCTTTCTCTCAGGAAATCACCGGAATTCCTCTCTTTCTCTCAGGAAATCACCGGAATTCCTCTCAGGAATTCACCGGAATTCCTCTCAGGAAATCACCGGAATTCCTCTCAGGAATTCACCGGAATTCCTCTCAGGAATTCACCGGAATTCCTCTCAGGAATTCACCGGAATTCCTCTCAGGAATTCACCGGAATTCCTCTCAGGAATTCACCGGAATTCCTCTCAGGAATTCACCGGAATTCCTCTCAGGAATTCACCGGAATTCCTCTCAGGAGTTCACCGGAATTCCTCTCAGGAATTCACCGGAATTCCTCTCAGGAATTCACCGGAATTCCTGTCAGGAATTTACCGGAATTTCTCTCAGGAATTCACCGGAATTCCTCTCAGGAATTCACCGGAATTCCTCTCAGGAATTCACCGGAGCTCCTCTCAGGAATTGACCGGAATTTCACTCATGAATTCTCTGAGATTCTGTAAGTAGTTCACTGGAATTCCGCTCAGGAATTTGTCGTCAGAAATTCACTGAAATTTCACTCAGGAGTTCATTGAAATTCTTCTCGGGAATTCACTGAAATTTCTCTTTGCAATTTATTTGAACTCTTCTCAAGGATTCGCCGGAATTCTTCTCAGGAATTCGCTGGACTAGTTCATCGTGTATTCACTCCATCAAAAACATGTTTTCTGTCGTAGGAAAGTGGTCTTTGCACTGAAAACTCAATCACCTACGACTGTCTCACGCTATGTCCAAAGGGAAGAATTATGAAAATCGAATGTACCTTAAATGTTATTCCACAGGATCGTAGGTTTGGACCTCTAGTTTCAGAATCTGTGCGGTTTAAAATATTTCATCTTGGGTTTTTCGATTTTTTTGATTTTTTTCCTATTTTCCCATACAAATGGCGATAAAAGTCATTTTAGGTTAATTTCATCCCATATAAAAATGTATGGGGAAAAAACCCAAGATGGATTATTTCAAATCACTCATATTCTGAATCTAGATCTCCAAAAATACGGTTCCAGCGAATAAACTTTGAGGTACATTCACTTTTCATAATACTTCCCTTTAGACATAGCGTGTGTCTGTTTATGTTCACTCCGACAACATTTTTTCATAGAAATTTATGAAACAATGACCTCAACTGCACTGACAATTCAATTACCTACAAAATAATATCAATTGTGTTCTGTAAAAATACTGTCGGAGTTCAACTTAGTTCAACAGAAACGTTAAAAACTTAATTAATGTTCACTCCTGGAAATTTGAACTGAAGTTTGAAAGCTAGCTTCGTATTTGCACTGTTAATTCAATTACCTACTAAATAATAGCATTCGTATTGGCTAATTAAATTGTCGGAGTGCTAGTCAGATCAACAGGAACACTTGAAATTCTATTCATGGTCACTCCGGCACCATATTTCGTCTTAATTTGAAAGGTAGCATCTAAATTGCACTGCTTATTTAATTATCCACAACACTGTCGGAGTTTGAGGCCAACAGGAAGTTTGCAAATTATATTTATGTTCACACCGACAACATTTCTGCGTTGGAAATTGATAGCAACTACCTCAACAACACTGAAAGCTCAATTATTGTTAAAATTATAGCGCTTGGGTTTGCTAATAACACTGTCGGAGTTCGATTTTGGCCAACAAGACGTTGAAAGTTTATGTTATGTTCACTCCGACCAAGTATTTCGTCGAAATTTTAAATTAATACTCTTATTGCACTGATAGTTTAATCGTGCTCACTAACGGTTTTGTCGGAGTTCGGCTTTGGCAATCAGAAACGTTAAAATTTTGGTTTAAATTATTTGCTCGTTACTTTTTCCAGTTGAAAAAGCTACAATAATAGTTAAGAAACCCAACTTTATCTGCGCAAATATCAGACTTGGATCTTTTGAATATGATGTGAATCAGACCAGAACCACTTGAATATGAAGTGAATCAAACCTGAATCACTCAAATATGATGTGAATTAGACCTGAATCTTTTGAATATGAAGTGAATCGGGCCTGAATTACTCGAATATGATGTGAGTCAGACTTGAATCACTCGAATATAAAGTGTATCAGACCTGGATCACTTGAATATGATGTGAATCAGACCAGAATCACTTGCATTTGAAGTGAATCAGATCTGAATTACTGGAATATGAAGTGAATTAGACCTGAATCACTTGAATATGAAGTGAATCAGGCCTGAATCACTCGAATATGATGTAAATCAAACCAGAATCACTTGAATATGGAGTGAATCAGACCTGAATCACTTGAATTTGATGTGAACCAGACCTGGATCACTTGAATACGATGTGAACTAGACCTGAATCACTTTAATTTGATGTGAACTAGGCCTGGATCACTTGAATATGATGTGAATCAGACCTGAATCACTTGAATTTGAAGTGAATCAGACCTGAATCACTCGAGTATGAAGTGAATTAGACCTGAATCACTCGAATATGAAGTAAATCAAATGAGAAACACTTGAATATGGAGTGAATCAGACCTGAATCACTTGAACATCAAGTGAATCAGACATGAATCACGTGAATTAGGCCTAAATCATTTGAACATGAAGTAAACTAGACCTAAATCACTTGAATATGATATGAATCAGACCTGAATCACTCGAATATGATGTGAATAGGACTTGAATCACTTGAACATGAAGTTTATCAGACATAAATTTCTTGAATATGAAGTGAAGCATACCAGAATCACTTGAATTTGGTCTGAACCAGATCTGGATCACTTGAATATGAAGCGAATTAGACCTTATAAACTGATTTTTCTTGCTGGTTGGATTTTGTCAGATTTATCTCAGATTTATTGGTATACTTGTAAGTTACTGTAAGTATCTTCAAATTCGTGTAAGAACTCTTGCAGGATTAATTCAAAAAATTTGGCGGCTCCTGCTCTGGGATTTTGTCTGGATGAATTCTTGTCGTATTTCTTGAGTTTTTGTCGTAAACATTCCTTTGCAAATCTTTGAAAAAAAATCATTGCTCTACATTTTGTCGTACTCCGACAAATAATACTTTTTCTCTAGGATTTGCCACGTATACTTGTCTGGAACATCTATGGCTTCATTAGATGTGTTCCATTGTCAAAGAGTTGTCGGAGTTTCTATTAAATTTTTGGACTCAATCAATTTTTGTCCTGTTAATGTCCGAATCCTTAATGAATTGTAAACCAATCATGTATGAAATGTTGTCCGAATCTTGTGGCATTTCTCAACAAAATACTTTGTACAGTTTTTGTCATGAAGGTGCCCAATAAACCTCTCCCTAAATAGGTCTCGAAAACTTTCCATTAACCAGGTAGGACTCCTCTCAAGAGTGAGCAAAGTTTTTGTTGATCTTTGAAGGAAACCTCACCGGATTTTGTTTGACTACCCTCCAATTTATCGGTATCCTTGTAAATTACCAAGGACAGCTTTTTTGTCGGAGTTTTCTCTAAATTCGCACCTGGGTTTCTTTAAATGTCATTACCGATGCTGGGTTTCTCTCGAAACGAATTTTTGTCTGATTGTTTTTGAGTTACTGTCGTAATTCTTACTCATAACAATCTCATCACTTTTGTCTTAGTCTGACAGGTAACACTTTGTTCCAAAATCCATTATGATTACTTATCTTGAACAATCACTTCAGCGAACGTGTCAAAGAATCAACGGGATTTTCTGTCAGATGTTTTGCTTCATTCTGCGAATGTCGCTTTTTCACTGTGAACTCCGACATTATTTTTTTCATAAGACTACGTCTCTCTTCACAATAATTGGACGAAAAATCTGTCAGAAACCCTAACTCCGACAAAGCTTATCCATCCTAAACAGCCTTCATTACCCACCAACCATTCGAACTCGTTCAACCGTGAGACAAAGTGGATCGATTTCAACCACCCGAAACGAGCCGGGAAAAATGCCCGACATTTTGGCACACTGTCAACCGGTTGTCACCAAGGACGTGGCCGCCGTTGCCGCTCGTTTTAGCCGTCACCGCACAACCAACCACCCCAATCATGAAGCGCGCAACCGTACACGGGCGATGCTAAATTAGATCGACATCGGAAGATTTAAAATATGTTGACATCTAGCCAAAATAATTTACCAACACCGTGCGCGAAATGCCTGTCATTCCGATCCCTATTCGAGAGCAGCGCGGATCTCGGTTTCAACGTTTTTTTCTTGGCTTATAGTCATTTGGCATCCCTTTCGGTTTGTCGGACAAGGCAGTGGCGCGGAATGTTTACCGCCATTTGGTGTGTCACTTGCGGCGTGAAAACTGTTGCAATTTGTTCCATTTCGACAGTTTGAAAGAGTCATGGGAAAGCTAGGACCAGTGCGCGGTTACAGGCGAATGGAGTTAGTCCGACAACTTTACGAATTTGACAGGTTTTAACAAATGGGTTGTAACTTGGCGTTCACATGCGGTCGGATAGACGTTTCT
This sequence comes from Aedes albopictus, assembly GCF_035046485.1. Lineage (NCBI taxonomy): Eukaryota > Metazoa > Arthropoda > Insecta > Diptera > Culicidae > Aedes > Aedes albopictus. The sequence continues at coordinate 37,432 of NW_026916405.1, forward strand.
CAAAGAATCTAACTGTCACGTGAATCGTATTCGAAAGTTTCGGACTAACAGAGCAACACTGTATCGTTACTCTCAACAAACGAGCAGAAGTGGAACTATTTTGCGATCTAAATTAATACGATAATATCGTAATTTCACTTCACGGTCTCCTGCTGCGGTGTGTTGTGCGCTGTCATTCTCTCGCCGTGCATCCTAGAGTGCCATGACACGGCTGCTGACGATGACTGTGTGCGATGCTATCTCTGTGGTCCTGGCCTACTACTCTGTGCACTCGTTTGGGTTCGCCCATTAGCAGCACCGACAGAAAGAGATACGACGGCGCGACGCAACCATCAAGCAAGCCATGCCAACAAAACCGAAAACCAGTAGGCGAGAAGTTGAAAACAAGTTCTGAAAATAAATCTGACATGCGATGAATGTTGAACACAAATTCCTTGCACGAGGGCCCCCCGTCTGCCCCCGCCGTTACTCCGACAGTCTCTACAGTCAGTGTCGAGGAGACGAGGGAAAGTGATTTCGTGTGCCATTTGTCGCCGTTCGTTGGCACTCTTGGCAACATCTCGTTGAGATGACTACGGCGATGATGAAGCTGATTTGATTTGATTACTGCTAATGAAATTAAAAGTTTATGTGCTTCCCAACAGCTTCTGTGTGCGAGTTGAGTTGGTCGTCGCTTGACGCCGTCTGTCTGCCTGCTTGTCGTTGCAAATATTTATAGGTTCAAATCCCCCTCGGGTGAAAATTTATGCCCCTTGCGGGATGATTAGTATTAACGGGCGCAACTTAATCAACTGTGTCGTACCCCTCGTCACCGCAGCTGTCAAACGGGCAAGGGTGCCAGTTTGGTTTTTGAAAAATCTTTATGGGTTTCGAAATTTTCCGTGCCAAATGTTTGTAAACAGTGTCTGTATCTCGTTTTTAACTTCAAATCCAAACAAATCTGGAAGGGTGGCAGCACTGGTTTTAGAGCAAAAGGTTCTCAACGAGAGCGACTTAATTAGCGCGCTAAAATAGTGACTGTTCTAATTGAAACCCATTGCACGATTCTCCCCGCTTTCAACAGAACCGCGCCGACATCTTACCGTCTCGCACTTGTTGTCGGAGTCGCACATCAAAGGCGGCGGCGATTCTGACGACTCTGCGTCGATGATGATGTTTTAATGTTTCGTCGTCGCCGTTCGTTCCGAAAAGAGTTATGTGAGTTTAAGCGTGGAATTGGTGCGATTATGGTTGAGTCCGGGCCCACCCAACGACCACCGATCAGAGGCTAAATTGCATCTTTTTTCTTTTTTGTCGAAGCAGGGTGGTCCCGTTTGGGCCGGACATAAACACCGAGAGACCGTGAAATGGGCAATACTTCAAAGGGAACCTAACGCGAAGGTTTACAACTGTTTTGGTGGAAATGACTGTACATAAACAGTTGCAATTAAGAGTTTGATGGGGATGTGTAATTTCCACGGCCTACTTTCCGACAAAGTAAGCGTTGATGAAGTTTTGACGTTTATGACAAAAGAATAATAAACCATGTCTCATAATTTGACTTGAATCTCGAACGAGACTCCGACAGAAATTTAAATGGCATTTCAACAGAATCCTTAACGGGATTCCAACAGAAATCCGAGCGGGATTCCGACAGAATCCCGAGTGGAATTCCGACAGAATCCCTAACAGGATTCCGACAGGGTCCTGAGCAGGATTCCAACAGAGTCCTGAGCAGGATTCCGACAGAACCCTGAACACGATTTCGACAGAATCCTGAACAAGATTCCGAAAGAATCCTGAACAAGATTCCGACAGAATCCTGAACAAGATTCCAACAGAATCCTGAACAAGATTCCAACAGAATCCTGAGCAGCATTCCGACAGAATCCTGAGCAGGATTCCGACAGAATCCTGAGCAGGATTCCGACAGAATCCTGAGCAGGATTCCGACAGAATCCAGAGCAGGATTCCGACAGAATCCTGAGCAGGATTCCGACGGAATCCTGAGCAGGATTCCGACAGAATCCTGAGCAGGATTCCGGCAGAATCCTGAGCAAGATTCCGGCAGAATCCTGAGCAAGATTCCGGCAGAATCCGGAACGGGATTCCGACAGAATCCGGAACGCGATTCCGACAGAATCCGGAACGCGATTCCGACAGAATCCGGAACGGGATTCCGACAGAATCCGGAACGGGATTCCGACAGAATCCTGAACAAGATTCCGACAGAATCCTGAGCAGGATTCCAACAGAATAATGAGCAGGATTCCGACAGTTTCCTGAACAAGATTCCGACAGAATCCTGAACAAGATTCCGACAGAATCCTGAACAAGATTCCGACAGAATCCTGAACAAGATTCCGACAGAATCCTGAACAAGATTCCGACAGAATCCTGAACAAGATTCCGACAGAATCCTGAACAAGATTCCGACAGAATCCTGAACAAGATTCCGACAGAATCCTGAACAAGATTCCGACAGAATCCTGAACAAGATTCCGACAGAATCCTGAACAAGATTCCGACAGAACCCTGAACAAGATTCCGACAGAATCCTGACAAGATTCCGACAGAATCCTGAGCAGAATTCCGAGAGAATCCTGAGCAGGATTCCGACAGAATGCTGAGCAGGATTCCGACAGAATGCTGAGCAGGATTCCGACAGAATCCTGAGCAGGATTCCGACAGAATCCTGAGCAGGATTCCGACAGAATCCTGAGCAGGATTCCGACAGAATCCTGAGCAGGATTCCGACAGAATCCTGAGCAGGATTCCGACAGAATCCTGAGCAGGATTCCGACAGAATCCTGAGCAGGATTCCGACAGAATCCTGAGCAGGATTCCGACAGAATCCTGAGCAGGATTCCGACAGAATCCTGAGCAGGATTCCGACAGAATCCTGAGCAGGATTCCGACAGAATCCTGAGCAGGATTCCGACAGAATCCTGAGCAGGATACCGACAGAATCCTGAGCAGGATTCCGGCGGAATCCTGAGCAAGATTCCGGCAGAATCCTGAGTAGGATTCCGCCAGAATCCGGAACGGGATTTCGACAGAATCCGTAACGGGATTCCGACAGAATCCTGACAATATTTCGACAGAATCCCGAGCAAGATTCCAACAGAATCCTGAGCAGGATTCTGACAGAATTATGAACAGGATTCCGACAGAACCCCTAGCAGGATTCCGACAGAATCCTGAACAAGATTCCGACAGAATCCTGAACAAGATTCCGACAGAATCCTGAACAAGATTCCGACAATCCTGAACAAGATTCCGACAGAATCCTGAACAAGATTCCGACAGAATCCTGAACAAGATTCCGACAGAATCCCGAGCAAAATTCCAACAGAATCCCGAGCAAGATTCCAACAGAATCCTGAGCAGGATTCCGACAGAATCCTGAGCAGGATTCCAACAGAATCCTTAGCAGGATTCCGACAGAATCCTGAGCAGGATTCCGACAGAATCACGAGCTGGATTCCGACAGAATCACGAACGGGATTCCGACAGAATCCTGAGCATGATTCCGACAGAATCCTGAGCAGGATTTCGACAGAATCCTGAGCAGGATTCCGACAGAATCCTGAGCAGAATTCCGACAGAATCCTGAGCAGGATTCCGACAGAATCCTGAGCAGCATTCCGACAGAATCCTGAGCAGGATTCCGACAGAATCCTGAGCAGGATTCCGACAGAATCCGGAGCAGGATTCCGACAGAATCCTGAGCAGGATTCCCATAGAATCCCGAGTAGGATTCCGACAGAATCCTGAGCAGGATTCCGACAGAATACTAAGCAGGATTCCGACAGAATCCGGAACGGGGATTCCGACAGAATCCGGAACGGGGATTCCGACAGAATCCGGAACGGGATTCCGACAAAATCTGAAACGGGATTCCGACCTTAAACTTTCGCCAGAATTTCATTCTAGTCTTCATTTTCAGATTGAAAACAAGTCTTTTGAACTGATTTCAATACTCCGACACATAAACATCCCTCAAATTTGCTCTTTCCACCGTTTGTGTGAGCCAAATCAAAATGAAACAGCTACTATTTCGATAGCTTCCAATTGGTTTCTTGGCACCGATTTGATGCTTCATAATCCCGCAAAATAATCGGGTCAATTAGTCGTCGGCGTTTTTAATTGAGTGTCGGAGTCCGGTTTCTGTGCTCGATTGACATTTGCGTTCGCAAATTTGAATATGCAAAACGAGATGGGGCTACTTTGATCCGACAACCAATTGGCCGAGCTGAGCTGTCAAAATCGTCAGAACGCGGGGGACTCCCGGGGGGTAGGAAAGCACTAAATGGATTGAAATTAATTGATTTTCAATAAAAGTGACACCATAGTTATTTATTTGTCCCCTCTCCGAATGTCAGTGCGGCGTTTTTTTGTCTCGCCTGCTGCGGTTTAGCTCCGCAGCTTCGAAGAACGAAGAGGACTTGTCCGCGGACGAGGACGACGTGAGCTTGTACCAATATTTTTGCTACCATTGACAGGTCGTAACTGGTTTTTAAATGATATTGCGCTTTGTGCACGAGAAAGTTTTTCTGCGGTGGGCGCAGAGCGAGTAAGAAGTGCGCGCGTCGCGCGGGGTTTGAGTTATGATTGTTAATTTGCTCGCGACGTTCGCGAGGGATAGGACGCTGTGTTGCGCCTCCGTGGCAGCGCGATTTCTTTTATTCTTTATGGGGCGCGCAAGTTTACGCCCCTCGTTTCTCTTGTTTTCTCAATATGTATGTTTGGTTTTTTCTTGCCGAACTGCCGCCATGGTAATCGACCGACTTGTCTGGATGCAGAGATTTACGAGCCCTGGGCGCGATTGTGGTCGGCCTTTGATCTCCGCTGCGGAGTGCGGCTGTAGCAGTTTTACACAATCTTTGGTAATTTATCGCGGCTTTCGTTTGCAGTGCAAATGGCGCGCGGAGGAGTTACGACGAGGGGTCTCACGATGCTGGGTGGAGGTGCGAGACTATAAACTGTCAAAAATAGCCTGCTTTGGTGACTTTCTCGTGTCGTTGTAACTCAACTTTCATGGGTTGCTCTGTGCGAGGTGGGTTTAGTGCATTTACGACGTAGCGGTCGGTGTAGTTCATGGCTTACTTGGATTGTATACACAGAGCGAACCAGAGGGATAAAAGCGACGGACTGACTGACGTTAATCTGCAGTTTCCTGTCCCTCGCTCGACGCTCGGCTTGAAACGAACGTGCCCGACTGTGTGTAGAAGGGGATACATGTTTTCTAAATAAACAACACGTTTTATTGTTATGGCTTTGGGTGTTTATCTTTGGCAGATGAGGGTACACACTGGGACTGGGACTGGCTTAAGACTCGGTGTGCAGTGTTTTCGGAGGGATTACACAAAATGCCAGCAATTACTTCACCCCGGAATCCGATCTTAAAATGCAGCTTCTAATGGACCTGTGTCTCTATTTTTCTTCTTTCTTTCAGGTACGACAACGAACGGCCATAAATCAATGGAGATTACCACTCTACGGCTGCACGCACCACTTGGAGTGCCACTCGAGGCCACTCCCGAGCTCGGTATTTAAAACTGTGTGTAAATTAATTGCTCGAAGGCGGTGTTGACGGGCCACTCTTTGGCGTGACCGGAATGTTTCCTTCCTCGGAAGAGATTTTTTAATTCAATTTTCCAAATACGCTCCGAGGGGTTTGCCGACCGTCCCGTACCACTCTTCGTCAGTTCATTAACTCGAACGAGTCGAGGGATAATCCAATTTGCCACTCTTAACGGTTCCAGAATCAATAGCAGCAAGCGCGCGCAATAGTTCTTTTATTAATATTCGAGAGGAAAAGTTTGCTCGACGAGGGGCGAAACGATGATGATAATCACCCCCTGCTGGTTCGATCTGCCCGAAGACGACGGTGTAGAAGTGGAAAAGTTTGCCGAGGTGCATCGTTTGGAGAGATAAATTAGTTTTCGCTTTTGTGCGCGCCGTTTGGCTCGATTGGAGGGATATAACCATTGCTTTACTATTACCTGAATGGTATTTCAATGGTTGAAGTCAATGTTTCGTTATATTATGATGAATTAAGAAGTTTTCTTTCCTACAAAAGTTGTTCGATGCAGATCTGTATGCTAAACCATTGAACTACCATTTGTCAAATAGTCTTTTAATGGTTTTTAATGTAACTCCACTGCAATAATTACTGTAATTCTTCCAAAGATCTTTAATAACTACTGTTTTATTTTCAATTAATTAAAATTCTTATAAATACCAATATGAACCATAAACTGAATAGTATGTTAATGATAAACGATAAAATTACCATTAAATAAAAGAAATCTTATGTGAATTCTTATAAAAATCTTTTAACAATTTCACATCAACTCTGACTTGAATCCGGAGATGATTTTGGTTAGAATCCAAAAAATATTCTAACAAAAATCCGGACTCGAATCCTGAGAGGATTCGGACTCGAATCCTGAGAGGATTCGGACTCGAATCCTGAGAGGATTCGGACTCGAATCCTGAGAGGATTCGGACTCGAATCCTGATAGGATTCGCACTCGAGTCCTAAGAGGATTCGGACTCGAATCCTGAAAGGATTCGGACTCGAATCCTGAGAGGATTCGGACTCGGTTCCTGAGAGGATTCGGACTCGAATCCTGAAAGGATTCGGACTCGAATCCTGAGAGGATTCGGACTCGAATCCTGAGAGGATTCGGACTCGAATTCTGAGAGGATTCGGACTCGAATCCTGAGAGGATTCGGACTCGAATCCTGAGAGGATTCGGACTCGAATTCTGAGAGGATTCGGACTCGAATCCTGAGAGGATTCGGACTCGAATCCTGAGAGGATTCGGACTCGAATCCTGAGAGGATTCGGACTCGAATCCTGAGAGGATTCGGACTCGAATCCTGAGAGGATTCGGACTCGAATCCTGAGAGGATTCGGACTCGAATCCTGAGAGGATTCGGACTCGAATCCTGAGAGGATTCGGACTCGAATCCTGAGAGGATTCGGACTCGAATCCTGAGAGGATTCGGACTCGAATCCTGAGAGGATTCGGACTCGAATCCTGAGAGGATTCGGACTCGAATCCTGAGAGGATTCGGACTCGAATCCTGAGAGGATTCAGACTCGAATCCTGAGAGGATTCGGACTCGAATCCTGAGAGGATTCGGACTCGAATCCTGAGAGGATTCGGACTCGAATCCTGAGAGGATTCGGACTCGAATCCTGAGAGGATTCGGACTCGAATCCTGAGAGGATTCGGACTCGAATCCTGAGAGGATTCGGACTCGAATCCTGAGAGGATTCGGACTCGAATCCTGAGAGGATTCGGACTCGAATCCTGAGAGGATTCGGACTCGAATCCTGAGAGGATTCGGACTCGAATCCTGAGAGGATTCGGACTCGAATCCTGAGAGGATTCGGACTCGAATCCTGAGAGGATTCGGACTCGAATCCTGAGAGGATTCGGACTCGAATCCTGAGAGGATTCGGACTCGAATCCTGAGAGGATTCGGACTCGAATCCTGAGAGGATTCGGACTCGAATCCTGAGAGGATTCGGACTCGAATCCTGAGAGGATTCGGACTCGAATCCTGAGAGGATTCGGACTCGAATCCTGAGAGGATTCGGACTCGAATCCTGAGAGGATTCGGACTCGAATCCTGAGAGGATTCGGACTCGAATCCTGAGAGGATTCGGACTCGAATCCTGAGAGGATTCGGACTCGAATCCTGAGAGGATTCGGACTCGAATCCTGAGAGGATTCGGACTCGAATCCTGAGAGGATTCGGACTCGGATCCTGAGAGGATTCGGACTCGAATCCTGAGAGGATTCGGACTCGAAACCTGAGAGGATTCGGACTCGAATCCTGAGAGGATTCGGACTCGAATCCTGAGAGGATTCAGACTCGAATCCTGAGAGGATTCGGACTCGAATCCTGAGAGGATTCGGACTCGAATCCTGAGAGGATTCGGACTCGAATCCTGAGAGGATTCGGACTCGAATCCTGAGAGGATTCAGACTCGAATCCTGAGAGGATTCGGACTCGAATCCTGAGAGGATTCGGACTCGAATCCTGAGAGGATTCGGACTCGAATCCTGAGAGGATTCGGACTCGAATCCTGAGAGGATTCGGACTCGAATCCTGAGAGGATTCGGACTCGAATCCTAAGAGGATTAGGACTCGAATCCCGAGAGGATTCGGACTCGAATCCCGAGAGGATTTGGACTCGAATCCCGAGAGGATTCGGACTCGGGATTAGAGGATTCAGACTCGAATCCTTAGAGGATTCGGACTCAAATCCTGAGAGGATTCGGACTCGAATCCTTAGAGGATTCGGACTCGAATCCTTAGAGGATTCGGACTCGAATCCTTAGAGGATTCGGACTCGAATCCTTGGAGGATTCGGACTCGAATCCTGAGAGGATTCGGACTCGAATCCTGAGAGGATTCGGACTCGAATCCTGAGAGGATTCGGACTCGAATCCTGAGAGGATTCGGACTCGAATCCTGAGAGGATTCGGACTCGAATCCTGTCGGGATTCGGACTCGAATCCTGTCGGGATTCGGACTCGAATCCTGTCGGGATTCGGACTCGAATCCTGTCGGGATTCGGACTCGAATCCTGTCGGGATTCGGACTCGAATCCTGTCGGGATTCGGACTCGAATCCTGTCGGGATTCGGACTCGAATCCTGTCGGGATTCGGACTCGAATCCTGTCGGGATTCGGACTCGAATCCTGTCGGGATTCGGACTCGAATCCTGTCGGGATTCGGACTCGAATCCTGTCGGGATTCGGACTCGAATCCTGTCGGGATTCGGACTCGAATCCTGTCGGGATTCGGACTCGAATCCTGTCGGGATTCGGACTCGAATCCTGTCGGGATTCGGACTCGAATCCTGTCGGGATTCGGACTCGAATCCTGTCGGGATTCGGACTCGAATCCTGTCGGGATTCGGACTCGAATCCTGTCGGGATTCGGATTTGAATCCTGTCGGGATTCGGACTCGAATCCTGTCGAGATTCGGACTCGAATCCTGTCGGGATTCGAACTCGAATCCTCAGATGATTCGGACTCGAATCCTGAGAGAATTTGGACTCGAATCCTGAGAGGATTCGGACTTAAACTATTGCACTGGAATTGCATAAGTAAATTAATGGTTATGATGAACTTTGTTTAAGGTGAAGCAGTGGTTGGCCAATAGTTATCATATAGTTGGCTTATGGTAAGCTTATGATTAATCAATCATAATGATTGAGCATAAGCCAATTATGCTTCTATGTATATTGTGTGGAAAATGGTATGGTTATTAATAGTTATTCCATAGTAATCGTTTAGTATGTCATTGTTCATTATATGGTAATCGTATGGTATGTCAATGGTTATTCTATAGTTATCTTATGGTAAACAGCGATTTTCGACGTGTTTCACTTTTCAAAAGTAACGATTCAAATTTAGTTACAATCCCGATCAATCCCACCACTCGGGACGACCACACTGGTTCAGATTTGCCTGCCAATATGCAGCAGCACGTGCCTTTCGCCGTTCAGAATTCCTCCAACCATTACCGGCTCTCTGTCTCGGGAACTCTGTGGCAAGAAAACGGGGGAAAAACTTTTTCACTCGAGTTTTCCCCCACGACTGCGAGGTTGCTCGCTCGCAGTGCCATCAGGCAGCGCTCGCTCGCAGTCGGGGAAATTATACCAAGATAAAATAAATTACAGAAAGATAAAGTTAGATGAAAAAGCCATTAAAAGTTTTTCAAATTAAATTATTAGAGTACAGCTTTTCGCTCCTTCCTTGGCTGTTGGGCGACTCCGACTCCGTCTTCGATGGTGGAACTTCGGGGGTGACATTGGGGAAGGCTGGACTGAGATATGATTACTGATGTCGTCGTCGTCGTCGAGTCGGGTATTTGCAACAATCATCTTCCTGAGATCCAGAGGAAGGCAGACGGAAAGTTTCGGAGGACGAATTTGTGCCATCCAGCCAGCCAGTAGTGTCTAATGAAATCAGTTCAATTATTACATGACAGCAGGGGGAGGGGAAGTGGTGACGGGACAGGACTCCGGTCGAAGTCGGAGTGCCGACAACCGAAGTTTGGCTGCTCAAGTTCAGTTGTAATTCAATTTACAACCGGATGAGCATCGGTCCGGTTCTGTTGCAAAAATTGATCGGTTGTAGCTCATTTGCAGTTAGTCGCACCGCCGGAGGGGCCGAGAATCGAATTAAACTATTTGAATAATTTCGACAGTGGAATTCAATTTAAGTTGTGCACCTGGTGGTGTTTTTACTGGGCTCTGAGTTCACTTTTGTAGCATATTGGCATCGGTTTTCAAATTAAAACTCGTTCGAGGTCGATCAAATTTTTTGGTAGAATTTTATTTATATAGTTGTCATTGGCTCCGTAATGCGTTATGACGTTTGAGCCTCGTTATATACATGATTTTTACAAATGAGAAAAAAAAAATTGTACTCAATGGTCCATCCATCTACAACGTTTGAAATCATTTTGACAGCTTACTTTGTCTCAGATGCCATTGGAATACTTTACCGGGTCATTTCGAATTTATTGCCCAATTAAACCATCTGATTCAATACGCATAGGTTCAAGCAGCTTTTAATGAAATAAAATGCATTCACATAGAATACAACACAATATGTGATCAACATTGACCAAGCGATCAAAAAAGGCACAGTATTTATGTTTTGCAGTATAAGATTTCTAGCCTTGGAACTATTATATGCCAACATTACTAAGCCCTTTTCTAATTATACAAATTTACCCACTCAACTTTTTTAGGAAGAAGAACAATTGATTTAACAAATACAAGTGATCGGAGTAAGATTTACACAGTAAGTGTCTAAAACATGTGCTGAATTTGTTTAACTTGGTCATTTTAATCACTACTAGGGCATTTAGGACTGCTGATAGGCAAAATTGTACAACCACTCATTATTGATGATAGATCCATGGAATATTTATCCAACTTTTGTGGCATTCGTAGAGACCCAGTAGAATTATCACCATGATAATTTTAAATTTCCAGAAATGACCAAGTAAACAGTGCTTTTGTTAAAACACACTCATCCAAAGATTTTTTGTGGAACTTTCGATTCAAATACTCATTTTACTGCTCAACCCTGCATCGAAACTGACCGCGATCAAAGTAGAGCAAAAAACCTCCCAATCTCCATGACAACTCAGAGGAGAAAAAACGGCGGCTACTGCGTCGGTTGTCATTGGCCGTCCTGGATTCGCCTGTTCGTATGCAAATTCACTCTCATCGCCCGCCCCGACTGCGGCTTCGTCTGGTCTGCCAAAAGCAAACAGTTTGGTGGCAATGGGAAGCAAAAAAAGTACGCCACTCTTTGAAGAGCACATTTTCCTCTGTCGAGATAGTGGAATCGGAATGGATTCTTCTCTCCACTGACGTTCTTTTTTGCTGTTCTATGCCACTGACTGTCGTCATCGCTGTTGGTCGTCGTCGTTCATCGATCAGTCCGGTATTCAGGCTACTGCTGGTCTCGGTCCCGGTCCCCGACGGTCAGACAAAAGTGAGATTAAATTGTTCACCCGTCGTCGTTCCCCGGTCCAGGGTCCAGTCGGAAGCTCAATCGATGCCAGCAACGGCAGCAAAGGGATGAGATTTTTTCAACAATTTTTTGCACTGTGTTTGACTATGGCCATCATACTCATCGTCGTCGACGTCGTTGTCATGTCACGGTGGACGGCGAGTCCTTCTTTTCCAGGGCCGTCGATTTCGAGGCTGATTTGTGAAAAAGGCTTAGTGATTTTGACCTTTGCAAAGATTAAACGAGTCTTTCCGAAAACCAACTTGATCTTTCTTCGAAGACTAACTTGGTCCTTCTCTGAAGATCATCTTGGTCTTTTCGAAGATTAACTGGATCTTTCCGAAGAACAGCTTGGTCTTTTTCCGAAGACCAACTTGGTCTTTCGCTGAAGACCAACTTGGTCTTTCGCTGAAGACCAACTTGGTCTTTCGCTGAAGACCAACTTGGTCTTTCGCTGAAGACCAACTTGGTCTTTCGCTGAAGACCAACTTGGTCTTTCGCTGAAGACCAACTTGGTCTTTCGCTGAAGACCAACTTGGTCTTTCGCTGAAGACCAACTTGGTCTTTCGCTGAAGACCAACTTGGTCTTTCGCTGAAGACCAACTTGGTCTTTCGCTGAAGACCAACTTGGTCTTTCGCTGAAGACCAACTTGGTCTTTCGCTGACGACCAACTTGGTCTTTCGCTGAAGACCAACTTGGTCTTTCGCTGAAGACCAACTTGGTCTTTCGCTGAAGACCAACTTGGTCTTTCGCTGAAGACCAACTTGGTCTTTCGCTGAAGACCAACTTGGTCTTTCGCTGAAGACCAACTTGGTCTTTCGCTGACGACCAACTTGGTCTTTCTCTGAAGACCAACTTGGTCCTTCTCTGAAGACCAACTTGGTCCTTCTCTGAAGACCAACTTGGTCCTTCTCTGAAGACCAACTTGGTCTTGCTCTGAAGACCAACTTGGTCCTGCTCTGAAACCAACTTGGTCTTCAGAGCAGGACCAACTTGGTCTTTCCCTGAAGACCAACTTGGTCTTTCACTGGAGACCAACTTGGTCTTTCTCTGAAGACCAACTTGGTCCTTCTCTGAAGACCAACTTGGTCCTTCTCTGAAGACCAACTTGGTCCTTCTCTGAAGACCAACTTGGTCCTTCTCTGAAGACCACCTTGGTGTTTCTCTGAAGATTAGCTTGGTCCTTCTCTGAAGACCAACTTGGTCTTTCTCTGAAGGCCATCTTTTCATCGAGATCAACTTGGTCTTTTCCTGCATGAAGACCAACTTAACCTTTTTGGAAGAAAACTGGGTCTTTTTCGTCTTAGGCTCCTTCCGCATGTCAGTCTCGATTTCAGGACGAACATACTGCTTCCTGTCTGCCATCGATTCCGACCTGCCCGTGCTCGTCATCGAAATGCTGCACAGCTCCGGGTGAGATGAGAGTGTGGATTTAGTAGCATCAGACATCCGCCAACAATGCCAACGGAAAAAGAGGATTTTGGCATCGTAGTCGTTTTTGCCGTCCCTCCATTTCTCGTCATCGAGGACGACCGTCGCGCTGACGGTTTCCACCCTCAAGAATTGCTACAGGCTGGAGGAGGCTTCCTGCAGAGATTGACTGGATTATGTGACTACGCTTTGCTGCATAGCTTCGCCGTATCATCAGAAGCAGTAGCAGAGTAGAAGCAGAAGGAGAGTTCGTTTCGAGGTAAAACGACGATGAAGATGCCAGCAGGGGGTAGGGTTTTGATATCGCCACCGCCAATACCGTGGAAGCGTCCCTATCGTTCCATCTAGTGCGATTTCCCGTGCAAAATTTGCGAGATGTGGAGAAGGCCCCGAGTAGAAAGATAGTTTTTTTATACAGATGGTTGAATTTGGACTCGTCTTTGCAAATTACTGAGCCTTTTTTTAGTTTTTTTGTTTTGTTTTTTACACAATTTTATAAAAAAAACTCATTTATTTTTAAGTTTCGATTAAATACTTCTTGACTTGGTCGCTACAACGATTACTTGGTCATTTCTACCACACTTGTATGGATCTTAATAATAAGAAAAGTTTTCCCTTTGAAAATGTTATATCAACAGTTCTTCTCTTTGAAAAGGTAACATCAACAATCAAATGAAAAAAATACTGGGTCATTTCAATTTACAGGGTCATTTTGATTGTCATTATAAGGACATTGACATAGCTCATCTAGGTAATTTCAAATATTACTTGGTCTTTTGCCATAATAGACTTCAAGTCTTTTCCAGAGAAAAGGTTACAAACACACACAGAACGAATAGGCCAAATTCATTGTTTATTTTTTATTGGTCATTCCCATTTCACGCATTTCATTGTGGTTGCTCTCCAATGAATTCTAGTAAATATTAAGTCACTTTCATTACTACTTGGGTATTTTGAAGCTTGACTGCTCTAACTTGGTTGAATTGTGGGTCCTGTACGAAAACTACTAAGTCGTTTTTGCCTTTTAAATAGGACCAGTTCATCAATGTTCAATTTGTTAATTCTTCATTCACAAAAATGTAGATTTTTCTATGTTTTTTGACATAGTACTTCTTGACATGGTCCTTTCAATTCTAATCTCTCAGATCAAGTGCTCCTTTTGTGGTCGAAATAATAATAAAATAATTACATTACTGGGCCATTATGTGGCTTATGTGGTTGTTTTGATCTTCAGTTCTCAATCAATGGCATAACTAGGACATACACTGGGCCCTATTGTAACTAGGTCATTTTATCCATTACTTGGTCTTAAAGCAAATTGATCTTCAAAAAACTAAAAAATGTACATCAGGGGGCGAGGCTTCAAAGGACCCAATCATGCCTTAACATGAGCAGATAAGTCTTAGCCAAAAAAAGTTGTTTCTATGTTTACTTGGTCATTTTAACGTTCGATTATTCTCATTTGGTCAAGATGCTGATTATATTGAAAACTATTGAGTGGACTATTCTACGTTTTTAACGAAATACGTCTGTACTTTTGTGCTACAATGATAACTTGGTCTTTTCTACTACATTCGTATCACCCATCATAATAATCTCTCTTTGTTTGTGTTCTAAATGATAACCAAATCCAAATGTCAAAACTTCTGGGCCATTTTGATTTACGTAGCCAATTTTATCGTCAGTGGTCAACCAATGAAATTTTCAAGGCAATCTGTTATCCTATTAACTAGGTCATTCTAAATATTACTTGGTCTCACCAAAGAAACGGATTTCAATGTTTATTTGGTCTTTTCTGCAGTTTGGTTCGACTTTCTTGATATTTTTCCATACTTGAGCCGCTTTTAGAATTACTTAGTCTTTTGAGTGCTCGTTTTTCCGTACTTTTTCATTTTAGTTAGAGATTTCTGATCATATTCATTCGGGACACCAGCCAAAGAGCTAGGGAACCCTTCTTCTCGGGCTCCCAAGAAGAGTGCAAGTATTTTATTTTTCCTGTCTATGTGCCTCGCACCCGGGTTGCCGTTGGATAAACGGCTTAGTCCCGGCGGGAGGGACTTAGACTCTTGTCTGTCTGGGCGGGCGGCAGCGGACGGAGTAGAACGGCTATTTTATGCTAGCTTGTATGAACGTAAACGGAGATACCTATACGTACGGTACGGAACGAAGGCGGATACTCTAGATGCGGTCGATATCGTGAAACTAGGAACACCGAACGGCGACGGGATCTGTTTCCGATAATACCGATTGCGGGCGGGCGGCGTTGGGATTTGATCCGACCGTCCGTGGTGGTATTGCGGAGGAATTCGATTTCGGCTTTATGAAGTCCGAGAAGCCGGTTTATCCGCTTGGATTGGATTTGGTAGGAGAAGATGTAGGTCGTACGAGAAATAAAGTTGAGGCATTTTCACCTCATTCGGAAGGTGGTTCAATCTTGCGGAATCAGCATTTGGAAAGGATTGGGATTGCACAAATGGAGGTAAACAGCGTGAAAGTGGTTGTGTTTTTCAGGTTGGGTTGAGGTTAAATTACAGCACTAGAAAACTACTGGGTCTTTATGGAAAATGAACTTGGTCGTTTTGTTCAGAAATAGTTTTCTAGCAATTTCAACCCAACGTCAATGGGAACTATTTGACTCTTTTGAAATCAATTATAAAACGTACCTAAGTTCATTCGGTCGTTTTGAAATCACTTGGCCTTTTCCTTGAATGATCGAACTGTTTTTGAATACACTTGAATACATAACTTCGTCTTCCTGAAATTATACCAAACTTGTCGCTTGTCACAATATTTGAAAATACTGTTTTAGTTTTTGAGAGATTTACTTGGTCATTTCGGTTTTGCCATCACTCCAAAATGTAGTTGGCTTCTTGATTTGATCGTTTTGAAGAAACAATTTGCACTTTTTACTGATCAAAATATTGATTTGGAAATGTTGTGTGTTGAACTGATTAGACTCTTTACATTCAATTAAATGGTCTTTTATATTCAAGGATTATCTAGTCTTTTGTATCCAAGTACATATTTTTAGTATTTCATAAATGGTCTTCAGGAAGACTGAAAATGGTCTGCAGAAAGACTAAAAATGGTCTTCAGGAAGACCGGAAATGGTCTTCCGGATTACCAAATATGCTCTTCCAGAAGACTAGATATGGTCTCCAGAAGACCAGAAATGATCTTCAGGAAGACCAGAAATGGTAGATCAGAAATGGGCTTCAGCAGGACCTGAAATAGTCTTCAGGAAGATCTAAAATGGTCTTCAGAAGATCTGAAACGAACTCCAGGAAGACCAAAACTGGTCTTCAGCAAGACCAAAACTGGTCTTCAGGAAGACCAAAAATGATCTTCATGAAGACCAAAAATGGTCTTCATGAAGACCAAAGATGATGTTCAGGAAAGCCAAAAAAGGCCCTCAGGAAGACCAAAAATGGTCTTCTGTAAAACCAAAAGTGGTCTTCTACAACATTAAAAGTGGTCTTCTGCAAGACCAAAAGTAGTCTTCTGCAAGACCAAAAGTGTTCTTCTGCAAGACCAAAAGTGTTCTTCTGCAAGACCAAAAGTAGTATTCTGCAAGACCAAAAGTGGTCTTCAGGAAAACCAAAGTGGTCTTCTGCAAGACCAAAAATGGTCTTCTGCAAGACCAAAAGTGGTCTTCTGCAAGACCAAAAGTTGAGGCATTTTCACCTCATTCGGAAGGTGGTTCAATCTTGCGGAATCAGCATTTGGAAAGGATTGGGATTGCGCAAATGGAGGTAAACAGCGTGGTAAAGTGGTTGTGTTTTTCAGATTGGGTTGAGGTTAAATTGCAGCACTAGAAAACTACTGGGTCTTTATTTGAAAATGAACTTGGTCGATTTGTTTAGAAATGGATCTCTCCAAAACTCAACTCAGCGTTAATGAACAACTATTTGTCTCTTCTGAAGTTAGTCTTGAGATGAACCTGAATAGATTTGATCATTTTGAAATCACTTGGCCTTTTGCTTGTATGACCAAACTGTTTTTAAATAGATACACTTGAATACATTAATTGGTCATTTAACTTATTAGGCAGGAAACTAATCCTGTCGGTAATCAAAATATTGATTTGGAAATGCTGAACCGGTATTTCCGAAGCAATTTGGTCTTTCTAAAACTTACTAAGCCTTTATATCGTTCTCTTCATTGTTTGGATTTCTAAAAGGCTGAAGACTAATTTGTTTATTTCAATGATAAATTGGACTTGAACGGACAAATTTAATAACAATAAGCTCTTTTCCAAAATTACTTAGCCTTTTCGGTCACTATTTTGTTGTAACCATATTGAGTTTTAAAACCTTTCGGACTATTCAGTAAAATACTTGGTCTTAAGCACTATAGAACTATCTGATCCTTTCAAAGATCGTTCTTGACAAAACACATTTGGTTTCCGAAACTCTTCCTGGATCTATTTACAGTGTGACTTACAACTCACAAGATAACTTACTTAATTTGAAGGATAACTTGGTCTTTTGTAAATGGTTTTTACTTTCAAACGACTTATCCTATCTCATTTTCATTTTAAAAAGGCCAAGTTAATTTCAAGTCAAGTGTTTTTGGAAGTTGTTTTGGGTAGGGATCGAAGCCGAATCGGTACTTTTAAATCAATTTAGTCTTTCTAAAGATTGCTAAGCCTTTTTATCTGCCCTCAATGATTTTAACTTTTGAAAGTTAAAGATAAAATTGTTCATCAAAGAGATGATTTAGATTTGCAAGACCAAACTAATAGTTTCTTAACGATTTGGTCTTTCACAAGTTTACTTGGTCATTTCGGTCACTAACGTATTGAATGATAATGAAGATCGAAGTACAACTATTTCTTTCTTACGGAGACTCATCGGCTAATACCTAACTTTCTATTTAGCGAACTTCCCTTCCCTCATTGAACATTTACTTAGCCTTGCAGGAAATCTACTGGGTCTTCAACTCCCTCCTAGCGCATTTCCAGTCCATTTGAACCACTTCAACCGCACCGAATTCCACCGATTTCAAAACTTGGCTCAAAGTGAGTGGTAAACACACTGGAAATGGCTGGATAATTTATCGCTGTCGTACTCTCTATTCTACAACCCTCTTACACGGCAATTAGCCATGCTGTCCTCTCCCCTTCCTTCCCACACTTCAGGCTTACCGACTCTCTGGTGGTACTGGTCCTATCCATACACACTCGTCGTCGTCGTCGTCGTAAATTGTTATTTTAACACGAAGCTACTTAAATTATCTATTTATGCGGATCGTTTTCGTCCGTCGACGTCGTAGTCATACTTGTAGTCATCGTTCCCAGCTCGTTGGTACCTAACTATAGGTACCTACCTAGAGACTGGCAATGATGCATGTGCTCCACCACTTGGCGGCTGGCCTGTTTCATATGCCAGTCAGTGTGGTGCATTTCAAAGAGGCTATCCTTCTCTTGCCTGGCTTCGCTTGGCCTCGGCCTCTTGGTTGGATGGAGGAGAGTCGTCGAGTCAGAGATTTGCCAACAACATTGAACGAGTCTATTCGGTTTGCCGTCTGCTTGGACGTGCACTGAGGGAAATTCCTGAGTGCAACTCTTGTCCAGTCCCGCTTCGCACGTATATTGCTTGAAACTAGTTAACACGTTAAACTTGATTTGTTTGTGAACAAAAATCATGTAAAATTCATATGAATTCCTGGCTTTCATTTAAGTGTTTTATAACAATTGAGTGAACCAAAACCCAATCGAAAGGCACATTGATTTTGACGATAGGCTCCCAAACAAACATTTTAATGACCAGTTAGTCTTGTAGAGGTTTTGAAAACCGTCATAAAACCAAATACCTTTTATTTTGGTTTTATTGTGGTTCTAAGAACCTCTTCAAGTCTATTTGACTTAAAAATGTTACTTGGGCCCAAGTAAAATTTTGATAGCCAATTAGTCTTGAAGAGGTTTTGAAAACCGTCATAAAACCAAATTCCTTTTATTTCGGTTTTATGATAGTTCTAAGAACCTCTTCTAGTTTATTTGACTAAAACATCTTACTTGGGCTGTACAATTTTTGTGACAATTACTTGAGCTCCGTTTCAGAAAATGTTTCCATGCAAATCAACGTAACAATTTTCCTGAGTGCAACCCGGTGCCCAACCCCGGTCTGTATATTGCATAAATAAATAAGTGTATAAGCTCCTTTCTCCGGCAACAACGATGATGGCCGTCGTATAGCTCTTGGTCTGACTTTCATGACTGCCATGCCATTTTGGCTCGGTTCTTCGTTCGTTCGTTCATTGCAACGTCCGGAACTTTGAACGAGCATCGCCCATTGCCTCCTGTCTGCCTGCTAGGAGAAACGAGAGAAATCGAACTGGGAATATGGCAGGCACCGTGTGTTACGCCTCCAACTCCCTATTCGACCCCACCTTCCCCATCACCTCAATCTAGCTAGTATAGGTACGTACCTTCGAGGGAACGAGGGAGTCCTGTTTCCTGTCAGAAGCAGAATACCCATGGCAAGGATTCTAATTTAGTTATATAGTTGGAACGTGATCTTCCTGCGTCGAGTCGTTTGTTGGGGTATCGTATCGTATCGTATCGTCGTACCGTACCGTGTCGTTTGGTCGTTCGTACGAATCATGCTACCAGTAGTCCGGGAAGGTCCTAGTTGTATGCAGGAATGAGGACAGAGTTTTTGCTACGACGTCGGTAGTAGCAGCGGTGACGACGCTGATAGCAAATCCCAGTCATATGTCGGAGGAGTTTTCCGCTCTTTGCCGAACACGATGAAGGTTGAACAGTGAAATCAGGGTATAAATTGCTTGTTTGGATCTTTTTGTGAGAATTACTTGGCCTTTTATACAGCATGAAGCCCTTCTTGATGTCCATCTTGGTCTACGAAAACCAAATCAGCATTTTTTACTCTCTACTTGACCAGTTTGTTGTTCAACTTGGTATTTTTGCGAATAACATAGCCTTTTTCTTCATTTACCTGACCTTTTCAAATATCAACTTGGTCTTTTTACGGAAAACCCACTATTCCCCCGGAAACTCATTTTTTGATAAATTTAGCTTGGTTTATTTGGGAAATTACTTGGTCTTTTTGAAACAAACGACTTGGTCTTTGTATAAATCAGCTTGGCTTATTGTATGTCAACTTATTTGTTTTATACAACAACTTGTTACATTTTACCAAAATCGAGTGGAAGTCTAGCACAATCTTGCAGCAGTTCAACTCGTTCTGTTCATATTTCAACCTGGTCTTTCCTCAAAATAACTTGGTCTTTCGAGTCTACTTCCATTCTAGAAATTTCATTGTTTAACACACCAATCTCCATTATCCCAATTAAGTGTGCAGAAGGGAAATGTGCTCTGTTCTGCCACAAGACGACGAAGGGTGGCAGAAAAATTAGCACTACAAGTTTCCTGAAATGGGAGTACTTTCTCTTCCGAAGTTTTTGCAAGACATACCCGACAACCTACCAACTAGCCCTGGAGGGTGGAGTGGAACCAAACCAGCATCGTTGTCGCCCCACGCGCTGTCTGCCCGTCTGAGACAAGCAGGCACAATGCCCAGGGAGAATCACTTTCGGAATTAAATTGAACAATGAAAATCGTCTGAAAACAGCCCCTTGTCCTCGTCGTCGCATTCCGGCCAGTAGAGCTGAAAATGTTTGTCCACTGTATCATGTGCAAAAAGGGTTTTTAAAAATATTTTCGAGACTTGACTTACCTGGTGAACAAACTTTATTGGAAATTAGATGATTTTTAAGATTTACTTGGTCTTTTTCTGAAGACTAACTTGGTCCTTTTGTGAAGACCAACTTGGTCCTTTTGTGAAGACCAACTTGGTCCTTCTGTGAAGACCAACTTGGTCCTTCTGTGAAGACCAACTTGGTCCTTCTGTGAAGACCAACTTGGCCTTTCTATGAAGACCAACTTGGTCCTTCTCTGAAGACCAACTTGGTCCTTCTCTGAAGACCAACTTGGTCCTTCTCTGAAGACCAACTTGGTCCTTTCGAGACCACTTGGTCTTCTGAAGACCAACTTGGTCCTTCTCTGAAGACCAACTTGGTCCTTCTCTGAAGACCAACTTGGGTCCTTCTCTGAAGACCAACTTGGTCCTTCTCTGAAGACCAACTTGGTCCTTCTCTGATAGGGACCAACTTGGTCCTTCTCTGAAGACCAACTTGGTCTCTTCTCTGAAGACCAACTTGGTCCTTCTCTGAAGGACCAACTTGGTCCTTCTCTGAAGACCAACTTGGTCCTTCTCTGAAGACCAACTTGGTCCTTCTCCTGAAGGACCAACTTGGTCCTTCTCTGAAGACCAACTTGGTCCTTCTCTGAAGACCAACTTGGTCCTTCTCTGAAGACCAACTTGGTCCTTCTCTGAAGACCAACTTGGTCCTTCTCTGAAGACCAACTTGGTCCTTCTCTGAAGACCAACTTGGTCCTTCTCTGAAGACCAACTTGGTCCTTCTCTGAAGACCAACTTGGTCCTTCTCTGAAGACCAACTTGGTCCTTCTCTGAAGACCAACTTGGTCCTTCTCTGAAGACCAACTTGGTCCTTCTCTGAAGACCAACTTGGTCCTTCTCTGAAGACCAACTTGGTCCTTCTCTGAAGACCAACTTGGTCCTTCTCTGAAGACCAACTTGGTCCTTCTCTGAAGACCAACTTGGTCCTTCTCTGAAGACCAACTTGGTCCTCTCTGAAGACCAACTTGGTCCTTCTCTGAAGACCAACTTGGTCCTTCTCTGAAGACCAACTTGGTCCTTCTCTGAAGACCAACTTGGTCCTTCTCTGAAGACCAACTTGGTCCTTCTCTGAAGACCAACTTGGTCCTTCTCTGAAGACCAACTTGGTCCTTCTCTGAAGACCAACTTGGTCCTTCTCTGAAGACCAACTTGGTCCTTCTCTGAAGACCAACTTGGTCCTTCTCTGAAGACCAACTTGGTCCTTCTGTGAAGACCAACTTGGTCCTTCTCTGAAGACCAACTTGGTCCTTCTGTGAAGACCAACTTGGTCCTTCTGTGAAGACCAACTTGGTCCTTCTGTGAAGACCAACTTGGTCCTTCTGTGAAGACCAACTTGGTCCTTCTGTGAAGACCAACTTGGTCCTTCTGTGAAGACCAACTTGGTCCTTCTGTGAAGACCAACTTGGTCCTTCTGTGAAGACCAACTTGGTCCTTCTGTGAAGACCAACTTGGTCCTTCTGTGAAGACCAACTTGGTCCTTCTGTGAAGACCAACTTGGTCCTTCTGTGAAGACCAACTTGGTCCTTCTGTGAAGACCAACTTGGTCCTTCTGTGAAGACCAACTTGGTCCTTCTGTGAAGACCAACTTGGTCCTTCTGTGAAGACCAACTTGGTCCTTCTGTGAAGACCAACTTGGTCCTTCTGTGAAGACCAACTTGGTCCTTCTGTGAAGACCAACTTGGTCCTTCTGTGAAGACCAACTTGGTCCTTCTGTGAAGACCAACTTGGTCCTTCTGTGAAGACCAACTTGGTCCTTCTGTGAAGACCAACTTGGTCCTTCTGTGAAGACCAACTTGGTCCTTCTGTGAAGACCAACTTGGTCCTTCTGTGAAGACCAACTTGGTCCTTCTGTGAAGACCAACTTGGTCCTTCTGTGAAGACCAACTTGGTCCTTCTGTGAAGACCAACTTGGTCCTTCTGTGAAGACCAACTTGGTCCTTCTGTGAAGACCAACTTGGTCCTTCTGTGAAGACCAACTTGGTCCTTCTGTGAAGACCAACTTGGTCCTTCTGTGAAGACCAACTTGGTCCTTCTGTGAAGACCAACTTGGTCCTTCTGTGAAGACCAACTTGGTCCTTCTGTGAAGACCAACTTGGTCCTTCTGTGAAGACCAACTTGGTCCTTCTGTGAAGACCAACTTGGTCCTTCTGTGAAGACCAACTTGGTCCTTCTGTGAAGACCAACTTGGTCCTTCTGTGAAGACCAACTTGGTCCTTCTGTGAAGACCAACTTGGTCCTTCTGTGAAGACCAACTTGGTCCTTCTGTGAAGACCAACTTGGTCCTTCTGTGAAGACCAACTTGGTCCTTCTGTGAAGACCAACTTGGTCCTTCTGTGAAGACCAACTTGGTCCTTCTGTGAAGACCAACTTGGTCCTTCTGTGAAGACCAACTTGGTCCTTCTGTGAAGACCAACTTGGTCCTTCTGTGAAGACCAACTTGGTCCTTCTGTGAAGACCAACTTGGTCCTTCTGTGAAGACCAACTTGGTCCTTCTGTGAAGACCAACTTGGTCCTTCTGTGAAGACCAACTTGGTCCTTCTGTGAAGACCAACTTGGTCCTTCTGTGAAGACCAACTTGGTCCTTCTGTGAAGACCAACTTGGTCCTTCTGTGAAGACCAACTTGGTCCTTCTGTGAAGACCAACTTGGTCCTTCTGTGAAGACCAACTTGGTCCTTCTGTGAAGACCAACTTGGTCCTTCTGTGAAGACCAACTTGGTCCTTCTGTGAAGACCAACTTGGTCCTTCTGTGAAGACCAACTTGGTCCTTCTGTGAAGACCAACTTGGTCCTTCTGTGAAGACCAACTTGGTCCTTCTGTGAAGACCAACTTGGTCCTTCTGTGAAGACCAACTTGGTCCTTCTGTGAAGACCAACTTGGTCCTTCTGTGAAGACCAACTTGGTCCTTCTGTGAAGACCAACTTGGTCCTTCTGTGAAGACCAACTTGGTCCTTCTGTGAAGACCAACTTGGTCCTTCTGTGAAGACCAACTTGGTCCTTCTGTGAAGACCAACTTGGTCCTTCTGTGAAGACCAACTTGGTCCTTCTGTGAAGACCAACTTGGTCCTTCTGTGAAGACCAACTTGGTCCTTCTGTGAAGACCAACTTGGTCCTTCTGTGAAGACCAACTTGGTCCTTCTGTGAAGACCAACTTGGTCCTTCTGTGAAGACCAACTTGGTCCTTCTGTGAAGACCAACTTGGTCCTTCTGTGAAGACCAACTTGGTCCTTCTGTGAAGACCAACTTGGTCCTTCTGTGAAGACCAACTTGGTCCTTCTGTGAAGACCAACTTGGTCCTTCTGTGAAGACCAACTTGGTCCTTCTGTGAAGACCAACTTGGTCCTTCTGTGAAGACCAACTTGGTCCTTCTGTGAAGACCAACTTGGTCCTTCTGTGAAGACCAACTTGGTCCTTCTGTGAAGACCAACTTGGTCCTTCTGTGAAGACCAACTTGGTCCTTCTGTGAAGACCAACTTGGTCCTTCTGTGAAGACCAACTTGGTCCTTCTGTGAAGACCAACTTGGTCCTTCTGTGAAGACCAACTTGGTCCTTCTGTGAAGACCAACTTGGTCCTTCTGTGAAGACCAACTTGGTCCTTCTGTGAAGACCAACTTGGTCCTTCTGTGAAGACCAACTTGGTCCTTCTGTGAAGACCAACTTGGTCCTTCTGTGAAGACCAACTTGGTCCTTCTGTGAAGACCAACTTGGTCCTTCTGTGAAGACCAACTTGGTCCTTCTGTGAAGACCAACTTGGTCCTTCTGTGAAGACCAACTTGGTCCTTCTGTGAAGACCAACTTGGTCCTTCTGTGAAGACCAACTTGGTCCTTCTGTGAAGACCAACTTGGTCCTTCTGTGAAGACCAACTTGGTCCTTCTGTGAAGACCAACTTGGTCCTTCTGTGAAGACCAACTTGGTCCTTCTGTGAAGACCAACTTGGTCCTTCTGTGAAGACCAACTTGGTCCTTCTGTGAAGACCAACTTGGTCCTTCTGTGAAGACCAACTTGGTCCTTCTGTGAAGACCAACTTGGTCCTTCTGTGAAGACCAACTTGGTCCTTCTGTGAAGACCAACTTAGTCCTCCTGCGAAGACCAACTTGGTCGTTATGAAGATCAATTTGGTTCTTCTGATGATCAACTTGGTCTTTCTCTAAAGACCCACTGGGGCTTTCTCTAAAGACCCACTTTGGCTTTCTCTAAAGATCCACTAGGGCTTTCTCTAAAGACCCACTGGGGCTTTCTCTAAAGACCCACTAGGGCTTTCTCTGAAGACCCACTGGGGCTTTCTCTGAAGAACAACTGGGTCTGTCTTGATGATTAACTTGGTCCTTTTCTGATGATCTTCTTATTGATAAAGAATAACTTGGTCTTTTTATGGAATTAACACAATATTTATTGACAGTTGCCTTGGTCTTTGTTTAAGAATAACTTGGTCTTTTTGAAAAGCAGCAAGGATTTTTTTAGAACATGACTGTACCAACAGTCACACGAAAACCCCATATTCAGCTCCATTTCCCGGACGCAAACGACAAGCATCAAGACCCTGAAAATTCCAGTTCAAAAGCCAATCAAACTTCCCGCAGGCAAAGCACTCGTCTCGCTTCTGACAATCTATTCATCGAACAATTGGCTTCAATTTCCCATCATCCCCGAAATGCAGCAATGCTCGGAAAGCTGTCTCCGTCTACATATTCCGCTAAATCTAAATCCCTCGGTTCCAGAATGGGGGTAGTCCCACCCCATCCCACATTCCGGAACACGTGAGGCTGCATATTGTTTCCCTCTAATTTGCTTTTGAGTTGAGACCGAACGACCATTTGCATCTGACATGTTGTGTTGTTTCGTCGTCCGAAGAGCTCGTCCTGTGTTCCAAAAATCGACAATGCCGAATCAAATTTTAATTGAAAACAAAACATCAATCCTTTTTACGGCCGGGGTTTCTCTCGAAATGTGTTCCTGGTTCCTGGTCCGTTTCGGATCGTCCGTTTCGAGGGAAATGACTACCAACAATCGTTTCGTCGTCCTGAATCGAAAACCTGGGTACAGTGGGCGTTTGGTAAGTGCAAAACTGGTTTACGACCGCCAAAATTTAAGGTACACCTTCAAAATCCTCCCAATACATGAAGAAATAGAGCTGTGCTAGTAAAAATATAGAGCTGTGCTATGAAAATTATTTAGCGGTTCTATGTGAGATGACTCTCCTTCAAATTGTAAGATTGGATCATACTGAAAATATTTTGAAAATTGTCACGAGAAATACATTTGTGGAAAAGATAGAGCTGTGCCATGGAAGATATTGAGCTGTTTTGTGTAGCAATATTTTTACTTGTATGCTCATTGATTCGCAAACCCTGATTGTATAATTTACAGACATTATAGATGTTCATAGAGCTGTGCCACCAAAACATAGAGCTGTGCTATGGAAAAATAGAGTTGTGCTCTGGTAATAGTGGAGCTGTTTGGTATAATATGGCTTTCACTGTTACTTTCAGTCAAAACTAGAGCTTAACGAGTGCAACCAAAAAATCTTCCATCTAGCGAATGTCTACTGTACCGGACACCGCTGCTCTGCAGATGGATCGCCACCGGTTACACACAAAGCAGATAAACTCATAAATAAATATTTGAAAAGTGTATTCGCTTCGTGTTCAGGATTTTGGATTTCGGTCCGGCCATCGCCGGCCCCCCTAGGGGAATAAGGCTTCATCGTCTGCTAGTGCCCTACCCCTCGCATTGCATCGCATAGCATGCGAGGACGAAGCTATTGAAATGTACACCTCCCTCTTCTCTTCACTACACGATTCGACCACTCGGACTGAAAACTGAGAATGGTTGTCAACGACAACCAGAAGCTGCCACTATAGTGCTGCTAGGGCATCGCATCAGAAATCACGTCGTATCGTTTGAAATCCCGGCATCCGGGGGCCAGGAACGTAACCAAAGCGCGCCATCTGCTTTTTTGCTCCGCTCTCGCCTGCCAAAGTTGAAAAGCCAATTCACTTTTCTCGACTCGACTCCACCGTCGTTGGAGCCACTCGAAACAGGAGTTCGACACAAAAAGACCCGTCCCTCCCTCGCTCGCTGGGCTTGTTCATATCCAATAACCGTCCGACCGACCGAAGACGAGTGTTGTATAACATCTAAATCATTTCAGCAATAATATTTTATCATCCGGAATAGATAGCAAATGTACCCACTTCTAGTGCCCCTTTTCGACGATAGATGGGGGTGCAGACGGAGAGACAGACTATTGGATTCCTATCCCCCTTCCTCCGGGTTCTAACAATCGTCGACATCGTCATCGTCAGGTTCACGAATGAAAAGCCACAGTTAACTATTGCGCCTCCTCTGAAGGCTGCCATTGTTCTCTAGCTACCTACCCCTCATCCCTCCATCTATGTGTGGGTGTGTGAACTTTTGTGACGACGACGACGAATGAGAGTACGATACGACGAGAACAGAAGCACATTGTGAATTGAATTATGTCAGGAATTGAAATGGAATCATATCAATTTATATTTCACAGAGGTCCCCCCCTCCGGTCGCAATACCGTTCCGTGTCTCTGGTTGCGCTGCGTCTGATGGGGGGGAAGGACGTTCTTCCTGTTTCAATGAACGAATGAGGATGGCTTTTTGGCTTGGGTAGTAGTGCCCAGAACGGATCCGAGTTGTAATAATAAGGACAAATATTTGCTCACATTCATGAAGTGGGGGAGGACCGACGACGATGGAAGGGTTTCTTTTGGTTTTTCTGCGGTTGACATATTGCCGTTTGTTTTCGATTTATTAAGGACTGTATTCCGGTACAATGGGTCTAGAGGAGTGCTTCGTCCGTTCATAGATATGCCACATTTGACTCAAGAAGAATAAGTATTCATTGCGATACAACATAAATATAACGTGTTCAAAGTTCTTGTTGATGTTACAATTTAAAGTTGATTTAGATCCGATTCTGGTCACTCTTGGTCTTTGGGAGGACCACTTTTGGCCTTTTAGAACAAAACCTTTTGGTCTTTCAGAAGACCACTTCTTGCCTTCTTAAAGACCATTTCTGGTCTTCCAGAAGATCTCTTTTGGTTTTCCAGAAGATCTCTTTTGGTCTTCCAGAAGACCATAAGAAGACCATTTTTGGTCTTCCAGAAAACCATTTTTGGTCTTCCTGAAGATCTTACTGAACAGCAAATCACTCTTGTTCTTCCTAAAGACCGGTTTTGGATTTCCTGAAGACCGGTCTTCCAGAAGACCATTTCTGGTCTTCCTGAGGACCATTTCTGGTCTTCCTGAAGACCATTTCTGATCTTCCTTAAGACCATTTCAGGTCTTCCTGAAAACCATTTCTGGTCTTTATGAAGACCATTTTTGATCTTAAAAAAGGCCATTTTTGGATTTTCAGAAGACCATTTTTGGTCTTACTGAAGACCATTTTTGGCTTTACTGAAGAACATTTTTGATCTTCCCGAGGACCATTTTTCTGCTCTATTCTTTTGGTCTTCAAGAAAACTGCTTTTGGTCTTCCAGAAGAGCATTTTTTGTTCAGCAGTTTACTGAAGACCATTGTTGGTCTTCCTGAAGACCATTTTTGGTCTTCCTGAGGACCTTTTTTGGTCTTCATGAAGACTATTTTTGGTCTTCCTGAAGACCATTTTTGGTCCTCCAGAAGACCATTTTTGGTCTTCCTGAAGACCATTTTTGGTCTTCCTGAAGACCATTTTTGGTCTTCCTGAAGACCATTTTTGGTCCTCCTGAAGACCATTTTTGGTCTTCCTGGAGACCATTTTTAGTCTTCCTGGAGACCATTTTTGGTCTTCCTGAAGACCTTTTTTGGTCTTCATGAAGACCATTTTTGGTCTTCCTGAAGACCATTTTTGGTCTTCCTGAAGACCATTTTTGGTCTTCCTGAAGACCATTTTTGGTCTTCTGAGGACCATTTTTGGTCTTCCTGAAGACCATTTTTGGTCTTCCTGAAGACCATTTTTGGTCTTCCTGAAGACCATTTCTGGTCTTCCTGAAGATCGTTTCTGGTCATCCTTAAGACCATTTCTAGACTTCTTGAAGACCATTTCTGGTCTTCTTGAAGACCATTTCTGGTCTTTTCGAAGACCATTTCTGGTCTTCTTGAAGACCATTTCTGGTCTTGCTGAAGACCATTTCTGGTCTTGCTGAAGACCATTTCTGGTCTTGCTGAAGACCATTTTTGGTCTTGCTGAAGACCATTTCTGGTCTTGCTGAAGGCCGTTTCAGGTCTTGCTGAAGACCATTTCAGGTCTTGCTGAAGACCATTTCAGGTCTTGATGAAGACCATTTCAGGTCTTGCTGAAGACCATTTCTGGTCTTGCTTAAGACCATTTCTGGTCTTGCTGAAGACCTTTTCTGGTCTTCCTGAAGACCATTTCAGAACTTCCTGAAGACTATTTCAGGACTTTCTGAAGACCAACTGAGGAATTTCTTAAGGCCATTTCTGGTATTCCTGAAGACAATTTCAGGACTTCCTGAAAGCCATTTCAGGACTTTCTGAAGACCATTTAAGGACTTCCTGAACACTTTTCCAGGACTCTCTGAAGACCATTTGTGGTCTTACTGAAGACTGTTTCAGGTCTTCCTGAAGATCATTTCTAGTCTTCCTAAAGACCTTTTCTAGTCTTGCTGAAGACCATTGTTGGTCTTCCAGAAGACTACTTCTTACCATCATAAAGCTTTCTCAAGTCTCAATAACGAATCAATTCGAAACTCTTTTCCGGAAAGTGGCATTTTAGCATTCGAACAATTTCCATCTTCAGTCCTGTCTGGGTCGAATAAAAGAAAACCGTTTTCCATACGCCCATCTAAAGCTTCCCTGAAAGTCCATAAAACGACCATCCGAAACGGAACGACCTCTTCGGCTCGGGCCACATTCTTTAAACGACAACAACAGCGGCGAGACCCCCCACAATCGGTCCCGCCATTTGCGGCTTTTCGATTGCCTTCCTTGCTTTGTGTGCCCTGATTTCTGTGGCGAACGATCCAACCCGTCCGTCTTCGTAGTAATAAAGTGAATCGACCGGGGTTTTTTGTATCGCTCCTGGGGTCCTCGATCCGTGTCAGAAAGGCATTCTGAACCTACGACCATAGCGAAGAGTGCGTAAATCACCTCGCGATTGCAGAAACGATTCGAATGTGTGAAAAGGTTGTAAAATGTTCTCGATTGGACTAACTGAGGTGGGATTCCATTCTCAAATTACATTTTCAAGTCAAAAAGACTCAAAAAAATGTTTGAGATCATCATAAAACCTAAATGAAAAAAAGGTTTTATTATAGTTTTAAGAACCTCTTTAAAACTAATTTTATGAATAATTTTTTTAGGCGCGAATTGAGTGGTGCAATCTGGATGAAAATACTACTAGAACTACACATAATCAGCAATTATGTTGTAAAAAGTAGAATTTGTCGTAAGATTTCGCTGGGCTTTGCAAAGATGTACTAAAAAATCCAAAGGTTGAAGTGGTTCCAACGAATGAATTCATGAAAAACCGAGATGGGCCGATAGAAGTTCAAATCAGCCAAATTCAGTCAATAAAATGTCCAACTATTTGTATTTAGCACTATTGTACTAAAATTCTATTTAGCTCTCCAATACAATGAATATTTTGTCTTTATTTTTAAATTTAGCGTAGTATGATATTTTCTTCAATCGAATAATTAGTTTCAATGTCAATTGAAACACGCTTAGTACTAAATCAATTTGTCGAGTGATTTAGTACAACTATTTAAGTTCCTGTTTCATCTAATTTTATCGTAACATTATGTATATTGAGTAGTACTAAATCAACTTAAAATGGTTTCTACAAACATTTCGGAAGCGTGTACTAAAATCCGCTTAAGTAGCCACACACTGAACGCATGCGATCCGCCCAAATGGCACAATAAATCAAGCAGCAATCGACAGAACGACCTATCCTACCATTTTCTCACTTCAAGGGTGTTTATTATATTGATTGCACACACTTGAAATCGATTCATCGCCTTTGCTCCGGGGGTGGTGCGTTTTTTCTGTCTTCTCCATCAAGACGGTTGGTTCAATGGTGTGTCGTCTGTACCAACGAAGAATAAAGAGGGAAAGAAAAAACTGGGAGACCATGTTTGCCCATACATGTATGTTTGTGCTGATCATGTCGAACCACTCAAGTGGCAAATGTAGTCTCTCTGTCTGATGTGAAGCAGCGATACTCGATAATATCCCTCAAGGTGGTATGTACTGCTTCCAGTAAGAATGGGGACATCTTGAAGCAGGGTGGAATCCGGTTCGCCATGAATTTTCTCGATAAAATTCGGAAATGTATGTCGTTGTACTAATAATGTACTAAAATTTGTTTTCCTAGCTTCATTCCGACCGCAAAAACTCGTTTCCAGAATCCAAATCATCCACTCTCCGCAGTCCTCCAGTCAGTCAGTACAGTACAGTAGTCGACCCTTCCCGAAGAGCCAAAGGTTCCCGTTTGCTCGAACCCGACACAAAGCGAATCATCCAGAATGTTGATTAAATCCAAGTTATTTTCATTCTCCGGCAATTTCCTCGTCTGCCCCGCCTCCCTAAACGAGAATGGAACGCGCGAACCAAACCTTCCAAGAATGCAATTTTCTTCGCACAGAGCTAGGCTACGTATAGCTGCTTCCCGGGCTCTTCTACTACAACTGACAGCGCCATTCCAGCACCCTCGCTCCCTTCCAAGCCAAGGGTGGCATCCGGCATCTCCGACATCCGGAAAAGGTTCGGAAGACACGTACCACCAGTGAGAGATAAAAACTATTCCCATTGATTCAACGTTGTTGTTGTTGGTCGTCTTCCGTATCGTACTCGACAGGGCGAGAGCTGGTGGCACAACGAACACTTAAATCACAGATACCTAAACCTCCTTCGTCCGACTAGAGGCACTGACTAGGGTTGGGTCGAGAGTCTTCTTGTGTGGAATTGTAGCAGACTGTTCCCGATGCTTTCTTCGAGGGAAAAGAGTTGTTTGCTTTTTTGCCTTATCGGGGAAATTGCTTTTCCCTGACGACGAACGAGATACAGGAAAACAGGTTCGCGAACTTATCTACCAGTCGAATTCCTGTTGGATCGGGTGAACACTGTGAAAAATTGACGGAACAGTTTGAAATTTTATTACTTTTGCACCCTGGAGAAGCTTCCCGAAACGTTGAAACTACTTTAGTTTTCGAGAAGACCGCTTTTGGTTTTCCTGAACACCACTTTTGGTCTCACTCAAGATTACTTTTGGTTTTCCTGAAGACCTTTTTTGGATTTCCTGAAGGCCACTTTTGGTCTTCCTGAAGACATTTTTTGGTCTTCCAGAAGACCACTTTTGGTCTTTCTGAAGACCACTTTTGGTCTTCCTAAAAACCACTTTTGGTCTTCCTGAACACCACTTTTGGTCTCACTCAAGACCACTTTTGGTCTTCTAGAAGACCTCTTTTGGTCTTCCTGAAGACCACTTTTGGTCTTCCTGAAGACCACTTTTGGTCGTCCTAAAGACCACTTTTGATCTTCCTGAAGACTACTTTTGGTCTTCCCAAAGACCACTTTTGGTCTTCCTGAAGACCACTTTTGGTCTTCCTGAAGACCACTTTTGATCTTCCTGAAGACCACTTTTGAACTTCCTAAAGACCACTTTTGATCTTCCTGAAGACTACTTTTGGTCTTCCCAAAGACCACTTTTGGTCTTCCTGAAGACCACCTTTCGTCTTCCTGAAGACCACTTTTGGTCTTCCTGAAGATCACTTTTGCTTCTTAAAAACCACTTTTTGTCTTCCTGAAGATCAATTTAGGTCATCCCGAAGATCAATTTTGGTCTTCCTGAAGACCACTTTGCATCTTTCTGAAGACGTCATTTGGTTTTCCTGAAGACCACTTTAAGTATTCCTGAAGACCGCTTTTAGTCTTCCTGAAGCCCGCTTTTGGTCTCCCTGAAGCCTACTTTTGGTCCTCCTGAAGACCGCTTTTGGTCTGCCTCAAGACCATTTTTGGTCTTCCTCAAGACCAGTTTTGGTCTTTCTGAAGACCAGTTTTGGTCTTCTTGAAGACCAGTCTTTTTGAAGACCAGAACTCCTCGTTTGGTCTTCCTAAAAGCTTTTCTAGCTCTTTCTTAAGACTACTTTAGTATTTGCCACTGTTTTTGGGTAGAAATTCGTCGAAAATTTTTGCAGTTCCATCTCCAGCTTCCGGATGCAACTGCACCAATTCCACAAAAGCTTGTTGACGCTCGAAGTTTATGAAAAATAAATGAGATTTCCTCTCTCCGAGACGGGCGTCCCATTATTATTAGGAATTTATTAAATATGGGCGGCTTGTATCCTGGCTTGGTTCGTTTCTGAAGCTATGTCCCATTAGGGACATCTCCCTATTCATCCCGATTCAAATCTCGACGCCGAGCTATTCCTACGGACGGAAGTACAGGAAGTCATCGGCTTAGGTATCTTTCTGAATCCCCTAGAGAAGAGGGTATGTGTTCTCCCCTTCCAGTGAAAATATGGGATAAGCACGATAATGCTCTTTACTTCCCTCGATATCGTCTCGATAGTCATCCCCCTTTCAGAACAACAATAATAATGGACGAAGAATATGAAGTGTTTCGGTAATTGGTTTCGCAATAAAGATCCCTCTTCCTCTCTCCTCAGCATCCGGGATTCGATTTGGTTATTAGAGTTTGGGATCGCATCCCCTATTTATCTGACTATTCCCTTCGTTTTTGGTTATTTCAACAAGAAGGAACGAACGAACGAGGGTGTGCAAATTGGTTTAGGATTTCTCAGTTGGCGGTGGTCCCAGGAATGTGCGATTGGCATTTTAGGCACGTGTTTGATTTTTCGTCCGATAAAAGTCGTTGAGAGGTTTGTTTATCGCTTGAGAATCGCAGGAAAAATCAAATGGTTTCTGGTTGGCGAGCAGTGGTTGATGAGATTTACTCTGTATTATTTGTAATTTAATAAGGGTTGCTGAAAATCGCTTCCCCCGACACATTTGGCAACAATTGGCAAAACATGGCCAAACAATGGCATCGTAACCAGGATGACATTCTAGTTCATCAAATAATGTCACCCTTTGTGGCACACCCTTCTGTTTTCTTCTGTTTCGATTCCGAATACCATTTCATAATCCATTACGATTGCTACCTAAATTTTGGATCTGACTTCCTCAGTTAAACTTTTGGCAATAGTGGCCATATCCATTACCACTTGAAATGGAGCCAATCCCATTAGTTCTTCGAGTGGCATTCGATTTGGTTTTCCTAGTTCCACATCGATTGATATGTGCAATAGCCATTTCGATAGTAATTTTGATTGCCACATCCAATGCCACTAGGATTGGCATCTGTGGCACTCTAATCGAAAAGCAATTCTGATCACCATCTCCAATACCACTCAAAATGGGCTTGAAATCCCCAAACTCATCGTCATTCTGATTGCCAATTCGGTAGCCACTTCCATTGCCACTACGGTTGCCATCCCTAACGTTCAATTCAAAAAGTTATTCTGATGGCCCAACTGGTTTTCAGTAAGACCAGAACTGGCCTTCAGAAAGACCAGAAATGGTTTTCAGAAAGACCAGAAATGGTCTTCAGAAAGATCTGAAATAATTTTCAGAAAGACCAGAAATGGTCTTCAGAAAGACCAGAAATGGTCTTCAGAAGGATCAGAAATGGTCTTTTTAAAGACCAGAAATGGTCTTCAGGAAGAGCAGAACTGGTCTTCAAAAAGGCCAGAACTGATCTTCAGAGAGACCAGAAATGGTCTTCTGAAAGACCAGAAATGGTCTTCAGTAAAAACAGAAATGGTCTTCAGAAAGACCAGAAAAGGTCTTCAGATAGACCAGAAATGGTTTTCAGAAAGACCTGAAATGGTCTTCAAAAAGACCGGAAATGGTCTTCAGAAAGACCAACCAAAAATGGTCTTAAAAGGACCAGAAATGGTCTGCAGAAAGACCAGAAATTGTCTTCAGAAAGAGCAGAACTGGTCTTCAGAAAGACCAGAAATGGTCTTCAGAAAGAGCAGAACTGGCCTTCAGAAAGTTCAACCAGAAATGGTCTTAGAAGAACCAGAAATGGTCTTCAGAAAGACCAGAAATGGTCTTCAGAAAGCCCAGAAACGGTCTTCAGAAAGACCAGAAATAATCTTCAGAAAGACCAGAAATGGTCTTCAGAAAGAGCAGAACTGGCCTTCAGAAAAACCAACCAGAAATGGTCTTCAGAAAGACCAGAAATGGTCTTCAGAAAGCCCAGAAACGGTCTTCAGAAAGACCAGAAATGATCTTCAGAAAGACCAGAAATGGTCTTCGGAAAGATCGGAAATAGTCTTCGGGAAGACCAGAAATGGTCTTCGGAAAGACCAGAAATGGTCTTCGGAAAGACCAGAAATGGTCTTCGGAAAGACCAGAAATGGTCTTCGGAAAGACCAGAAATGGTCTTCAGAAAGACCAGAAATGGTCTTCAGAAAGAGCAGAACTGGCCTTCAGAAAAACCAACCAGAAATGGTCTTCAGAAAGACCAGAAATGGTCTTCAGAAAGCCCAGAAAGGGTCTTCAGAAAGACCAGAAATGATCTTCAGAAAGACCAGAAATGGTCTTCAGAAAGACCAGAACTGGTCTTTAGAAAGTCCAACCAGAAATGGTCTTCGGAAAGACCAGAAATGGTCTTCGGAAAGATCAGAAATAGTCTTCGGAAAGACCAGAAATGGTCTTCGGAAAGACCAGAAATGGTCTTCGGAAAGACCAGAAATGGTCTTCGGAAAGACCAGAAATGGTCTTCGGAAAGACTAGAAATGGTCTTCGGAAAGACCAGAAATGGTCTTCGGAAAGACCAGAAATGGTCTTCGGAAAGACCAGAAATGGTCTTCGGAAAGACCAGAAATGGTCTTCGGTAAGACCAGAAACGGTCTTCGGAAAGACCAGAAATGGTCTTCAAAAAGACCAGAAATGGTCTTCGGAAAGACCAGAAATGGTCTTCGGAAAGACCAGAAATGGTCTTCGGAAAGACCAGAAATGGTCTTCAGACAAACCTGAAATGGTTCTTCAGACAAGACCAGAAATGGTGTTTAGGAAGACCTGAAATGGTCTTCAGAAAGACCAGAAATGGTCTTCGGAAAGACCAGAAATGGTCTTCGGAAAGACCAGAAATGGTTCTCGGAAAGACCAGAAATGGTCTCCGGAAAGACCAGAATTGTTCTTCGGAAAGACCACAAATGGTCTTCGGAAAGACCAGAAATGGTCTTCGGAAAGACCACAAATGGTCTTCGGAAAGACCGAGAAATGGTCTTCGGAAAGACCAGAAATGGTCTTCGGAAAGACCAGAAATGGTCTTCGGAAAGACCAGAAATGGTCTTCGGAAAGACCAGAAATGGTCTTCGGAAAGCCCAGAAATGGTCTTCGGAAAGACCAGAAATGGTCTTCGGAAAGACCAGAAATGGTCTTCGGAAAGACCAGAAATGGTTTTCGGAAAGACCAGAAATGGTCTTCGGAAAGACCAGAAATGGTCTTCGGAAAGACCAGAAATGGTCTTCGGAAAGACCAGAAATGGTCTTAGGAAAGACCAGAAATGGTCTTCGGAAAGACCAGAAATGGTCTTCGGAAAGACCAGAAATGGTCTTCGGAAAGACCAGAAATGGTCTTCGGAAAGACCAGAAATGGTCTTCGGAAAGACCAGAAATGGTCTTCGGAAAGACCAGAAATGGTCTTCGGAAAGACCAGAAATGGTCTTCGGAAAGACCAGAAATGGTCTTCGGAAAGACCAGAAATGGTCTTCGGAAAGACCAGAAATGGTCTTCGGAAAGACCAGAAATGGTCTTCGGAAAGACCAGAAATGGTCTTCGGAAAGACCAGAAATGGTCTTCGGAAAGACCAGAAATGGTCTTCGGAAAGACCAGAAATGGTCTTCGGAAAGACCAGAAATGGTCTTCGGAAAGACCAGAAATGGTCTTCGGAAAGACCAGAAATGGTCTTCGGAAAGACCAGAAATGGTCTTCGGAAAGACCAGAAATGGTCTTCGGAAAGACCAGAAATGGTCTTCGGAAAGACCAGAAATGGTCTTCGGAAAGACCAGATATTGCCTTCGGAAAGACCAGAAATGGTCTTCGGAAAGACCAGAAACTGTCTTCAGAAAGACCAGAAATGGCCTTCGGAAAGACCAGAAATGGTCTTCGGAAAGACCAGAAACTGTCTTCAGAAAGACCAGAAATTGCCTTCGGAAAGACCAGAAACGCTCTTCTACAAAACCAATCCCAAACTTCAACAAGTGCAACAGTAATTCTATATTTAAATTGTTCGCGTTTAAGTGTACCTGATAATGGGACATTTTAGTACAAATCTTATATTGCATCGATAATCGTGTATTCATTTGTTTTTAACCATTTTTCTTTTCTCATTTCAGGTAAGCACCATTGCCAATTGTGGAATCTACAAACTGGTAAATATTGTTAAACGTTTTGATACAACATGTTGTTCTAAATGTTTAGAACAGTGTCATATTCGTTCTGGTGAGGTGATTTATTTCTAAATTTTAAAGTCCTTCCCATTTTATAGCCTTTAGCAGACTGCAAATCAATTTACACCCCATCAAAATTAATTGTCGCCCATCAGGACGTTCCATTATGCCGTTGTACTAAAACACCTAAAGACTTTTTCGTTTTATCCACCGTATCCGCCCATCAAGCGGGCAACCGCGCCCATCTAATTAGGGAACTGATTTCGGGCTCTTCATTAAGTCACCTGTTTATCTATTTTTAATTTACCGCCCTTTTAATTTCCATCCAAATCCATTAGACCCTCGCTTTTTAGAACTCCCCTTATCGCCCTTCGTCTTGGTTTAACGGTCAGTATGGGATGGCCCCTAATCCTTAGAGCTTGGGCAAG
>NW_026916406.1:0-4753 GCF_035046485.1 Aedes albopictus
ACCTACATTATTCAAACGAGAATAGTATAAGATCTATCTGGATACATGCAGTAAACCTCAATTAAAAAGATGTTGAACATCCCTAGTGCTCCTTGAATTGTGACCGAAGCTTGACTGTAACTAAATTTTCAATCGCTTATATCTTAGCGATGGCTCAACCGATTTTCAAAATTATTTTACCAATCTCTTGTACGAATCTTCAAATTACAAAAGTTTGAATAAAAAAACCCTTCCAGGGGTGTTCAAATTGCCTCTTGAACAGTTCAACTTTTTTCAAAATATTTATATCATTGTAAAAGTTCATAAATCTTTGTGATTCTAATGAGAATAGCATAAGATCACTTGATACATATTGTGA
The DNA here is from genome assembly GCF_035046485.1 of Aedes albopictus. Taxonomy (NCBI): domain Eukaryota; kingdom Metazoa; phylum Arthropoda; class Insecta; order Diptera; family Culicidae; genus Aedes; species Aedes albopictus. Next base: position 359 of record NW_026916406.1, read on the forward strand.
ACTACATAGTAAATTGAACATCCCTAACACTACTGGCATTGTGATCGAAATTCGGCTGTAACTATATTTCCAAAGGGGTAAATGTCAGCGAAAACTTGACCGATTTGCGGTGTTCAAATGAAAGTAGTAGAAGTAACTGGATCCATATCGTTAATCTAACAGAAAAATATTTTGAACATCCCTGGCGCTCCCGGCACAGTGGCTAGTTGCTATTAAATTTTCAATTGACTATATCTCAGCAATGGCTCAACCGATTTTCAAAATTCTTTTACCAATCTCTCTCTCACTTCTTGGCGTAACGTCCTCACTGGGACAAAGCCTGCTTCTCAGCTTAGTGTTCTATGAGCACTTCCACAGTTATTAACTGAGAGCTTCCTCTGCCAATGACCATTTTGCATGTGTATATCGTGTGGCAGGCACGAAGATACTCTATGCCCAAGGAAGTCAAGGAAATTTCCTTTACGAAAAGATCCTGGACCGACCGGGAATCGAACCCGTCACCCTCAGCATGGTCATGCTGAATACCCGTGCGTTTACCGCCTCGGCTATATGGGCCCTATACCAATCTCTTGTCCGAATCCTAAAGTTTCCGATAATTGAACAGAAATTATTATAGGGGTGTTCAAATTTTCTCTAGATCAGTGCAACCGATACACTTTTTTTTTCGACATGTTTATCTGGTTGTAAACGTTCCAAATATTTTAGTAAACATCATAAATCTGAGGCGTTCAAATGAAAATAGTATAAGATAACGATACATATCGTTAATCTAACAGAAAAATATTTTGAACATCCCTAGCGCTCCCGGCTCAGTGATTAGTTGGAATTGAATTTTCAATTGGTTATATCTCAGCGATGGCTCAACCGATTTTCAAAATTCTTTTACCAATCTCTTGTTCGAATATTCAAGTTTCAAACAAATGAACAATAATCATTCTAGGGATGTTCAAATTTCTCTAGAACAGTGCAATCGATATAATTTGTTCGACATGTTTACCTAATTGTAAACGATACAAGCGCTTCCGTAGACATGATTAATTTGTATGGTTCAAATGGGAATCGTATTCAATAAAATATTTTGAACATCCCTAGCGCTCCAGGCACGATGGTCGAAAATTAGTTGAAGCTTCATTTTAAATCAGCTATATTTCTGCGATTGCTTAACCGATTTTCAATTATTTTTTTACTAATATGTTGTCCTAATCTTCTAGTTTCAGATAAATGAATGAAAAATAATCTAGGGCTGGTCAAATTTTCTCCATACCAGTGCAGCAGATACGATTTTTTGCGACCAGTTTTTCTTCATTGTGAACCTTCCAAATATTTCCGTAAATATCAAACATCTATGTGATTCAAATGAGAATAGTATTAGATAATCGAATGCTTATAGTGAATCTCACAGAAAAATATATTGAACATCTCTTGAGCTCCCGAAAATGAGATCAAATTTTAGCTGCAACCAAAATTTGAATCTTACATATCTCAGCGATGGCTCAACCGATTTTCAAAATGCTTTTAGAACTCTCTTATCATAATCTTCAAGGTTCAAACAATTCAACATTATAGGGGTGTTCAAATTTCCTCTGTGCAACCGATATATTTTTTTTCGATATGTTTACCAATTTAAACGTTCTATAAATTTCCGTAGGCATAATCTATGTGTGTGGTTTATATTAGAATAGCATAAGACGAACTGAAATCAGGTACCTCCGTTAGTGTAAAGCAAAAACTATAAAGGTTCTTTCTCATTTCATCGGACCGGGAAAGGATAGGTCCCGACCAGGATAGTGAGAAATAAGTCATGATATTGTTGGAAATAAATCGATGCCCGAACGTGGCTCTGTCCGCTCCTAGAATAGTCCTTTATAATTAGTGTTTTATCGGCTTACCCCAAAATTTACCCTTGCATGGCTACGTGCTAGGATGCTACGTGGATATTTGATTTCAATTGTTTCAGTTACAGTTACCACCACGTGTGTCCAGCCACGTGCAGTACTATAAGCGGCTGTGTATAATGTTGTCTTGGTTCTGGAAATTGAGTTCTACACCATTTATCATCAAAATCTAATGCAAATATTACATGAATCACGCCGATTTATGACGTTTCCATCTAGAACATATACAATGTAGTAAAAAAGGGCGAAAAATATTGCAACGGCTGTCCTTTTGTGTAGGAAATTTGAACAACCCTCCACTATATAGAATTTGATACAATTCTCTTATGAATCACCTAGATGTATGATGTTCACGGAAATATTTAAAACTTTTACAATGAAATTTTTAAAACTGTGTTGGAAAAAAAATCAACACCACTAGAATAAGTTTTGTTCAATGGTTCCAAAAATGAAGTTTCACACAAGAGATTAGTAAAAGAATTTTGAAAATCGGGCGAGCCATCGCTGAGATGAAGCCAATTAAAAATCATAGTGCCGGGAGGGCTGGGGATGTTCAAAACCTGTTTCTGTCAGGCTAACTACATGTTTCCGGCATTTTTATACTTTTCTCATTTGAAGCCAGCAAATTGATGATGTTTGCGGATTTTCTTCATAACGCTTACAATGAAGTGAAAATGACTGAAAAAATGTGTGTCGGTTGCACTGTTCTGAAGGAAGTTTGAACACCCCTAGAACGTATTTTGTTCATTTGTTTGAAGTTCGAAGACTTGAAAAACATATTAGCAAAATAACTTTGAAAATCATCAGGAGCGCTAGGGATGTCCCAATATTTTTTTTCTGTGACAGTTTCAGAACGTTTACAATTAGGTGAACATGTCGGAAAAAAATTGTATCGGTTATCTGGTTCAGGGGAAATTTTAACATCTCTAGAATGATTTTTGTTCAATTGTCTGAAACTTGAAGATTCGATAAGTAAAAGAATATAAAAAACCAGTTGAGTTATTTTGCGAGATATAGCCAATTGAAAATTTATTTATAGTTTAATTTCAATCACCGAGTGTGTTTTTATGTGATTCACAATATGTATCCTTTTATGTTATACTGTTCTAATAAGAATCTCGCAGATTTCTCATGCTTGTGAAAATATTTAGAACGTTCACAATGAAGTAAACAAGTCGAAAAAAATACACTGGATGCAGAGCTCTTGAGGAAATTTGAACACAAAACAAAATTCTGACAAGAGATTAGTCAAATAATATGGCAAATCGGTCAAGTCATCGCTGACATATAGCCCATTGAAAATATAGTTACAGCCGAATTTCGATCACAATGCCGGTAGTGCTAGGGATGTTCAATTTACTATGTAGTTCACAATATGTATCAAGTGATCTTATGCTATTCTCATTAGAATCACAAAGATTTATGAACTTTTACAATGATATAAATATTTTGAAACAAGTTGAACTGTTCAAGAGGCAATTTGAACACCCCTAGAAGGGTTTTTTTTCAAACTTCTGTAATTTGAAGATTCGTACAAGAGATTGGTAAAATAATTTTAAAAATCGATTGAGCAATCGCTGAGATATATGCGATTGAAAATTCAATTACAGTCAAGCTTCGGTCATAATTCAAGGAGCACTAGGGATGTTCAACATCTTTTTAATTGAGGTTTACTGCATGTATCCAGATAGATCTTATACTATTCTCGTTTGAATAATGTAGGTTTATGATGTTCAAGGAAATATTTTGAACGTCCTTAATGAAGAAAAAATGGCTGAAAAATATCGTATCTTCTGCACTGATATGGAAAAAAATGGACGACCCCTAGAATATTTTTTATTCAATTATCTGAAACTAGAAGATTAGGACAACATGTAAGGAAAATAATTTTGAAAATCGGTTAAGCCATCGCTGAGATATAACTGATTTAAAATTTAGTTTCAACAAATTTTCGATCATCGTGCTGGGAGCACTAGGAATGTTCAAAATATTTTATCTTATACTGTACCCCACACATTCATTATGCGTACAGTAATTTTCAGACCCCTTCCTATTAGCTAAACATTTTGAAAAAAAAAAAATTATATCGGTTGCACTGTTCTAGAGGAAATTTGAACACCCCTAGAAAAATTTCTGTTCAATTAGCTGAAACTTTAGGATTCGGAGAAGAGATTGGTAAAAGAATTTTGAAAATCGGTTGAGCCGTTGCTGAGATATAGTCAATTGAAAATTTAATTGCAACTAGCCACTGTGCCGGGAGCACTAGGGATGTTCAAAATATTTTATCTTATACTATACCACATACATCCATTATGCGTACAGTAATTTTCAGACCGCTTCCAATTAGGTAAACATTTAAATATATATATATCGGTTGCACGGTTCTAGAGGAAATTTGAACACCCCTAAAAAAATTTCTGTTCAATTATCTGAAACTTTAGAATTCGGAGAAGAGATTGGTAAAAGAATTTTGAAAATCGGTTGAGCCGTTGCTGAGATA
>NW_026916407.1:0-4752 GCF_035046485.1 Aedes albopictus
GCTGAAGAGATTCCTGGAGGAATTCCGGAAGGATTTCCTAAAGGGTTTCCTGGAGGAATTCCCGAAGGGATTCCTGGAGGAATTCCCGAAAGGATTCCTGGAGGAATTCCCGAAGGGATTCCTGGAGGAATTCCCGAAGGGATTCCTGGAGGAATTCCCGAAGGGATTCCTGGAGGAATTCCTGAAGGGATTCCAGGAGGAATTCATGAAGAGATTTCTGAAGGGATTCCTGGAGGAATTCCTGAAGAGATTCCTGGAGGAATTCCTGAAGAGATTCCTGGAGGAATTCCTGAAGAGATTCCTGGAGGAATTCCTGAAGAGATTCCTGGAGGAATTCCTGAAGAGATTCCTGGAGGAATTCCTGAAGAGATTCCTGGAGGAATTCCTAAAGAGATTCCTGGAGGAATGCCTGAAGAGATTCCTGGAGGAATTCCTGAAGAGATTCCTGGAGGAATTCCTGAAGAGCTTCCTGGAGGAATTCCTGAAGAGATTCCTGGAGGAATTCCTGAAGAGATTCCTGGGGGAATTCCTGAAGAGATTCCTGGAGGAATTCCTGAAGAGATTCCTGGAGGAATTCCTGAAGAGATTCCTGGAGAAATTCCTGAAGATTCCTGGAGGATTCCTAGAGGAATTCCTGAAGAGATTCCTGGAGGAAACCCTGAAGAGATTCCTGGAGGAATTCCTGAAGGGATTCCTGGAGGAATTCCTGAAGAGATTCCTGGAGGAATTCCTGAAGAGATTCCTGGAGGAATTCCTGAAGAGATTCATGGAGGAATTCCTGAAGAGATTCCTGGAGGAATTCCTGAAGAGATTCCTGGAGGAATTCCTGAAGAGATTCCTGGAGGAATTCCTGAAGAGATTCCTGGAGGAATTCCTGAAGAGATTCCTGGAGGAATTCCTGAAGAGATTCCTGGAGGAATTCCTGAAGAGATTCCTGGAGGAATTCCTGAAGAGATTCCTGGAGGAATTCCTGAAGAGATTCCTGGAGGAATTCCTGAAGAGATTCCTGGAGGAATTCCTGAAGAGATTCCTGGAGGAATCCCTGAAGAGATTCCTGGAGGAATCCCTGAAGAGATTCCTGGAGGAATCCCTGAAGAGATTCCTGGAGGAATCCCTGAAGAGATTCCTGGAGGAATCCCTGAAGAGATTCCTGGAGGAATCCCTGAAGAGATTCCTGGAGGAATCCCTGAAGAGATTCCTGGAGGAATCCCTGAAGAGATTCCTGGAGGAATCCCTGAAGAGATTCCTGGAGGAATCCCTGAAGAGATTCCTGGAGGAATCCCTGAAGAGATTCCTGGAGGAATCCCTGAAGAGATTCCTGGAGGAATCCCTGAAGAGATTCCTGGAGGAATCCCTGAAGAGATTCCTGGAGGTATCCCTGAAGAGATTCCTGGAGGAATCCCGGAAGAGATTCCTGGAGGAATCCCGGAAGAGATTCCTGGAGGAATCCCGGAAGAGATTCCTGGAGGAATCCCGGAAGAGATTCCTGGAGGAATCCCGGAAGAGATTCCTGGAGGAATCCCGGAAGAGATTCCTGGAGGAATCCCGGAAGAGATTCCTGGAGGAATCCCGGAAGAGATTCCTGGAGGAATCCCGGAAGAGATTCCTGGAGGAATCCCGGAAAAGATTCCTGGAGGAATCCCGGAAGAGATTCCTGGAGGAATCCCGGAAGAGATTCCTGGAGGAATCCCGGAAGAGATTCCTGGAGGAATCCCGGAAGAGATTCCTGGAGGAATCCCGGAAGAGATTCCTGGAGGAATCCCGGAAGAGATTCCTGGAGGAATCCCGGAAGAGATTCCTGGAGGAATCCCGGAAGAGATTCCTGGAGAAATCCCGGAAGAGATTCCTGGAGGAATCCCGGAAGAGATTCCTGGAGGAATCCCGGAAGAGATTCCTGGAGGAATCCCGGAAGAGATTCCTGGAGGAATCCCGGAAGAGATTCCTGGAGGAATCCCGGAAGAGATTCCTGGAGGAATCCCGGAAGAGATTCCTGGAGGAATCCCGGAAGAGATTCCTGGAGGAATCCCGGAAGAGATTCCTGGAGGAATCCCTGAAGAGATTCCTGGAGGAATCCCTGAAGAGATTCCTGGAGGAATCCCTGAAGAGATTCCTGGAGGAATCCCTGAAGAGATTCCTGGAGGAATCCCTGAAGAGATTCCTGGAGGAATCCCTGAAGAGATTCCTGGAGGAATCCCTGAAGAGATTCCTGGAGGAATCCCTGAAGAGATTCCTGGAGGAATCCCTGAAGAGATTCCTGGAGGAATCCCTGAAGAGATTCCTGGAGAATCCCTGAAGAGATTCCTGGAGGAATCCCTGAAGAGATTCCTGGAGGAATCCCTGAAGAGATTCCTGGAGGAATCCCTGAAGAGATTCCTGGAGGAATCCCTGAAGAGATTCCTGGAGGAATCCCTGAAGAGATTCCTGGAGGAATCCCTGAAGAGATTCCTGGAGGAATCCCTGAAGAGATTCCTGGAGGAATCCCTGAAGAGATTCCTGGAGGAATCCCTGAAGAGATTCCTGGAGGAATCCCTGAAGAGATTCCTGGAGAATTCCTGAAGAGATTCCTGGAGGAATCCCTGAAGAGATTCCTGGAGGAATCCCTGAAGAGATTCCTGGAGGAATCCCTGAAGAGATTCCTGGAGGAATCCCTGAAGAGATTCCTGGAGGAATCCCTGAAGAGATTCCTGGAGGAATCCCTGAAGAGATTCCTGGAGGAATCCCTGAAGAGATTCCTGGAGGAATCCCTGAAGAGATTCCTGGAGGAATCCCTGAAGAGATTCCTGGAGGAATCCCTGAAGAGATTCCTGGAGGAATCCCTGAAGAGATTCCTGGAGGAATCCCTGAAGAGATTCCTGGAGGAATCCCTGAAGAGATTCCTGGAGGAATCCCTGAAGAGATTCCTGGAGGAATCCCTGAAAAGATTCCTGGAGGAATCCCTGAAGAGATTCCTGGAGGAATCCCTGAAAAGATTCCTGGAGGAGGCCCTGAAGAGATTCCTGGAGGAATTCCTGAAGAAATTCCTGGAGGAATTCCTGAAAGGTTCCTGGAGGAATCCCTGAAGAGATTCCTGGAGGAATCCCTGAAGAGATTCCTGGAGGAATCCCTGAAGAGATTCCTGGAGGAATCCCTGAAGAGATTCCTGGAGGAATCCCTGAAGAGATTCCTGGAGGAATCCCTGAAGAGATTCCTGGAGGAATCCCTGAAGAGATTCCTGGAGGAATCCCTGAAGAGATTCCTGGAGGAATCCCTGAAGAGATTCCTGGAGGAATCCCTGAAGAGATTCCTGGAGGAATCCCTGAAGAGATTCCTGGAGGAATCCCTGAAGAGATTCCTGGAGGAATCCCTGAAGAGATTCCTGGAGGAATCCCTGAAGAGATTCCTGGAGGAATCCCTGAAGAGATTCCTGGAGGAATCCTGAAGAGATTCCTGGAGGAATCCCTGAAGAGATTCCTGGAGGAATCCCTGAAGAGATTCCTGGAGGAATCCCTGAAGAGATTCCTGGAGGAATCCCTGAAGAGATTCCTGGAGGAATCCCTGAAGAGATTCCTGGAGGAATCCCTGAAGAGATTCCTGGAGGAATCCCTGAAGAGATTCCTGGAGGAATCCCTGAAGAGATTCCTGGAGGAATCCCTGAAGAGATTCCTGGAGGAATCCCTGAAGAGATTCCTGGAGGAATCCCTGAAGAGATTCCTGGAGGAATCCCTGAAGAGATTCCTGGAGGAATCCCTGAAGAGATTCCTGGAGGAATCCCTGAAGAGATTCCTGGAGGAATCCCTGAAGAGATTCCTGGAGGAATCCCTGAAGAGATTCCTGGAGGAATCCCTGAAGAGATTCCTGGAGGAATCCCTGAAGAGATTCCTGGAGGAATCCCTGAAGAGATTCCTGGAGGAATCCCTGAAGAGATTCCTGGAGGAATCCCTGAAGAGATTCCTGGAGGAATCCCTGAAGAGATTCCTGGAGGAATCCCTGAAGAGATTCCTGGAGGAATCCCTGAAGAGATTCCTGGAGGAATCCCTGAAGAGATTCCTGGAGGAATCCCTGAAGAGATTCCTGGAGGAATCCCTGAAGAGATTCCTGGAGGAATCCCTGAAGAGATTCCTGGAGGAATCCCTGAAGAGATTCCTGGAGGAATCCCTGAAGAGATTCCTGGAGGAATCCCTGAAGAGATTCCTGGAGGAATCCCTGAAGAGATTCCTGGAGGAATCCCTGAAGAGATTCCTGGAGGAATCCCTGAAGAGATTCCTGGAGGAATCCCTGAAGAGATTCCTGGAGGAATCCCTGAAGAGATTCCTGGAGGAATCCCTGAAGAGATTCCTGGAGGAATCCCTGAAGAGATTCCTGGAGGAATCCCTGAAGAGATTCCTGGAGGAATCCCTGAAGAGATTCCTGGAGGAATCCCTGAAGAGATTCCTGGAGGAATCCCTGAAGAGATTCCTGGAGGAATCCCTGAAGAGATTCCTGGAGGAATCCCTGAAGAGATTCCTGGAGGAATCCCTGAAGAGATTCCTGGAGGAATCCCTGAAGAGATTCCTGGAGGAATCCCTGAAGAGATTCCTGGAGGAATCCCTGAAGAGATTCCTGGAGGAATCCCTGAAGAGATTCCTGGAGGAATCCCTGAAGAGATTCCTGGAGGAATCCCTGAAGAGATTCCTGGAGGAATCCCTGAAGAGATTCCTGGAGGAATCCCTGAAGAGATTCCTGGAGGATCCCTGAAGAGATTCCTGGAGGAATCCCTGAAGAGATTCCTGGAGA
>NW_026916408.1:0-4638 GCF_035046485.1 Aedes albopictus
TTACGGGCTGGTGTACGGCTTACTCAAATGCTTAATGGTTACTTGGGCAGTTATAGTGGATAACTGTCACTGAGGAAGATTACAAGTGGTAGTCGAAATACGCGTATCTGTCATAGGATAAGCAACATAGGGTAGAATAAGAAGGTACAAACTGATAACACTCATTCGTAGAGGGTATTCTGCTTAGAGGGATCGTAAAGTCGGTACAAGATTTAAGTAATGTGCCTTGCCCAGGCTAAGCACTTTCTCACATTAGGAAATTTTACAAATATAATTCAGGATGCTAATAAATGAATTTGGTTATTCAGGGCAAAAAATCATACACTTCAAATTACCTAGCGCATGTATAAATAGTTCACTTTTATAATAATGATACAGAAATAAAGGAAAAAATATATAAATTCAATAATTTAATTAAATACGTGGTAGCTATTCGGCATCAATTAAAAATCGTCACAAATCTCCTTGTTTTCGCTACTCACGGTTTGTGACAGCGGTAGCTGTTACTTCAATTCCTCGTAGGGTTGCTAAATGGCGCGTGCTGTCCAACCATACCAATAGCTTAGCAGATCAATAGCATTCTAAATGTAATCAAAATCCATCATTGAACTTGATCTTGAAAATTAGGCCAGCTGAGCATCGGGATCGTGCAAAATATGAATGGTAGACGTAATTCTGTACAACTGGGAGGAAATGTTGGACTGTTGTGGCTTTCTCAGTCTAAGAGCATTGAAACGGCTAGTTTGGCATAGCCCGACGTTTCGGTCCCGTGTATTGGACCTTTTTCAAGGGATAAGCAGTCAACCGTCTCTCGTTATGCGGTTTTTGAATGCAATTTGAGAGTTGGAGCTTCTTGTAATGCCATTTAACATAAAACACATGAGTTTTCCTTGTACTTTTTGGGACAACTTGCACTGCACACTACAGATCACAGCGAGCGACATATGTCTATAGAAGTTTTTTTTTTCAAAAAATCCTCTTGCATTTCTCAATACCTTTTGGAAATCTTCGGAAAATTCCTCCTTATTGGAGAAATTTTCTTCAAAGTTATCGTCAAGTTTTTATCAATTATCAATTTAGCATTTTTTCACGGAGTCTGAATGAGATTCCTCCAAGGATTCTTCCAGAAATTTCTCAAATGGTTTACCTAGTAGTCCTTCTTGTTGAGAAAATCGTTTGAGAATTCCTTGCCATTTGCATAAAAGTCTCATGTTCGCAGGGTTTCATATTCAAATGGGACTGTTGCGTATAAGGGAGATGTTTGACATTTCCACAATGATTCAGAAACTCATTCAAGTAGTTATGGCCGGATTTTTTCCATCTAGGATATTCAAGAATTTCATCAAATATTCATCCTACAATTCTTTCGAAAATTTCTCCACGTATTTTTCTTAAAGTCCTTCCAACGATAATACCAGAAATTTCTCCTAGCAATCCTATAAAAAAAACTCTTCCAAATTTCTATGGGAATTGTATTGGGAATTCCTTCAAGAACTCCTTTCTGGAATTTCACCAAGTGTTTGTACAGGATTTACTAAAAATATTGATTTACCGTTATCTTCAAGAATTATTTTAGAATGTCTTCCAGAATCCTTAAAGTTATGAAGTAAGCATGTTATCAGGTAGAATTTCATCAACTGTAGAAGTGCTCAAACTGAGAAACATGCCTGGAATTTAAGAATTTCCCCAATTTTTTTTTTGCTATTTTTCGTGGATTTTCTCAGAATTCCGAAAAAATTAAAAAAAAAAAAAAACAGTTGTTCAGGATCTGCTCTAAGTAAATTTCTCCTTTAAATAGTTCCTTATTCAATTCCTGCAATGATTCATTCGAAAAGCCCTGCAAGAATTTTTCTAGGATGCTCATTGAGGATTTGTTTGAGAAGTTCGTAAATAATTCCTTCAGCAAGTCTTTCAAGAATTTCTTCAGGAAGTATTCCTAAGATTCTATCAATCCCCAGAGGATTCTTTCAGGAATACCTTCAGAATGTCCTCAAGGGTTCCTTCAGGAATTATCCAAAGGTTTCTTCAGGAGTACTCCCTCGGATTATTTTTTTTTATCATATGTATGTTAACTTAAAACCAATCCTACGCTCGGATTTTTTTTTGCAGGAGTAACTTAAGGAATGCATGAATAAATTCCTAAAATTTATCAGTTGAGGAAACACTCGAAGGAACTCTTAAACATTTGGAGGTTATGGCATTCAGTCTTGAGAATAATAACTAAAAAACGAGTTCTTAACCCTCGAGCGATCGCGCTGTTGTATTTTGTACAACACGTTAAAAAAATCTCGCTTTTTGTACTCAGCACCAGTGTGGTGCTGACCCAGGTAGTCAACCGCGCGAGTTACGAAAGGTTAAATATCGATCGGGTATTCAAAAAAAAAATCATCAATACTCCGCTTTATCGTGAGGAGAGCCCATAGCTTAGGCATTGGTTTGTCCTTGACGTTTGTTTCGTCTGCCACCAGCAGCGGCGGTTTTCCGTTGGGATTAATGAACGAAACCTTGAAGGGAATACAAAGAAATATTTCTCATAAAATCTTGGAGAGATCGTTTCAGGAATTCTCAAAGAAGTAGAAATCGAAGAAGTTCTTGCGAGAATTTCTTAAGAAATTTTTGTAGGAATTACTGAAAGGACCTGGAACAATATTTGAAGATAATCCTGGAGAAAACCTAGGATGAATTCCTAAAGGAATTATAGAAGAAATACTTGAAGTGACTCCTAGATTAATCGATAGATAAATCACTGAGAGAACACTGAGAGAACTTAATGAAATAGGTCATGGAAAAAAACGTGGAAAAAGTAAGTTTCATGGGAAAAATGAGAATGGTCACTTGGTGATAACGCTGAATGAATCTTTGATTAATCTATTAAAAAAATCCTTTGAAAGAAATCGGAGGAAATCTTACATTGAATCTTCAATGCCTTCCAAAGAAACTTCATGGACGAATATGTAACATTATCTTTTGAGAAGCTTTTAAAAACACAATTAAAGAAATTTCAAAAAGAAACCTGGCAAGAACTCCAAAAGAAATTCTTGAAAAAAAAAAAACTCTTATGTGATATTCCTTTAAAAAAGTCCGAAAAAAGGCTTTATAAATTCCTTCATAAATCTTTGTAAGCGATCATGTAGGATTCATCTAATGAATTAGTTTTCCTCATATTAACCCTTATGTGGCCGACAGGGTACCCGGGTACCCAGCGCCCATTTGAAAAGCACGGTGTAGAAAAAAGCAAAAAAAATGTCGGACACATAACGGTTAATTCAAAGATTTTTTTTTGAAACTTCGGAATGAATTTTTACAATTGCTTTTACAGTTGTACTGAAAGTGTTTCTGCAGAAATCGTTGGATGAATTCTTGAAGGAGTTGTAGGAAGATCTTGGAAAAATGAATCTTCAGAAAAAAATAATCGAGGAAATCTTGATGGAATTTCTAATCAAATTCTTGAAGAAGCTCCCTGAAGTATTCTTTGAAAAGAGAACTTTTTCAGAAGCTTCCGAAGAAAATCTTGAAGGATTTCCAGATGGACTAATAAAAAAAATCGAAGAATACTTGAACGAATCAACAAAGGAAATTCTGAAGGAATTATTGGCGAAATTTCTTAAAGAATTGCTAGGAGAATTTCGTAAGAAACCCTTAAAAAAACCTAATGGTGAAATCTCTGGAGAAATTTTTGGAGAATCTTTGGAAGAATACTTGATGAAGTCATTGATTGAATTTTTGATAGTTCCTTAAAGTAAAATCTCATGAAAGACACCGTAAAGAAATTTCTAAAGAAACTTTTGAAGGACTATTCTTCTTTCAATGTATTTTTTATTGTGTAAAACATATCGATGGTAGTTGCGACTGGAACTTGGTATTGTAGAGTGCGCGCATCCACTTTAGCATGCTATTCAACAGCATATGCGATGGTGTGTTGGCTGGGTTAGCCCCTCTTCCCTTTCTCGGTTTTGTAGATTTGCACCCTATTCTGGAAGTAGCTCTCCAGTATCCATCATGATGCTGATGAACGCACACTTCAAGTCCAGTGTGCAAATAACGGAATTCCATTCGCCTTTTTTGGAGCGCTATCTCGGTCGTTTTGGTTACAGTCGTAATAGCGTTCACCGTTGATCGACCCTTCCGGAAGCTAGGTTATCCGTAAGGTCAGAGTCGTCTCGACAGAATGATCCTCTCCTACAGCTTCCCAGTGGTGTCCAGAAAGCAGATAGGTCTGTATGTATGCCAACGGGGTAGTAGAACCAGTCCTTGCGTTTTCACATCTCTGGAAATTCGCCTCTGTCCTAGCACATCTTTTTCTTCTTCTTTATGGTTCTACGTCCCTACTGGGACTTGGCCTGCCTCGCTCCAACCTAGTGTTCTTTGAGCACTTTCACAGTTATTGATTGAAGGGCTTTCTTTGCCTGCCATTGCATGAATTTGTATATTGTGAGGCAAGTACAGTGATACACTACGCCCAGGGAGTCGAGAAAATTTTTCCGACTGGAACGGGAATCGAACCCGCCGTCTCCGGATTGGCGATGCCTTAACCACTAGGCTTACTGGAGACCCTAGCACATCTGAACAGCCATTCCGAATGTGTCAGCGCTAGCCTCGATGGTCGTCTAATAACTTCTGTCGGGATACCATCCGAAC
>NW_026916409.1:0-4618 GCF_035046485.1 Aedes albopictus
ACGGAAGCAAAATCAATTCATTCCGGCTGACAGTATGGAATTGGTTCACTGATACAAGCCACGGGCAAAAGAAACGCACTCCAACCTAGTTTGCCAACATTAATTTTCCTTCCCTGCAATCGATCTCCATAAATCTCCAACTCGGTCCTCCATGTTCGGGTGGCCTCCGCCGACGTTCAACCATGGTTGATGGAGCACGACAACCAATGTCATTATTAGAAACAGACACCGCAGCTCGCAAGTTACTCATTTTGATGGGAAAAAGTAACTTGCTCGCCGAACGAGTCCTTAACATGTGTGTCCCCTAATAAGGCGATTTGTAGGTACACGCACTTCCCCTTGAAGCAAACGGTCATCAGGCGAAGAAATGTGGCACTAGTGAGATGGATTTCGAGCTCAATGGACTCTCGGACTTGGAGGTGAATTTATTAATGGAAAAATTTCAAACCGGTAGCTTTATCTGCTTTTATTTCCGCCGAGATCAAACCGTCCAATCGGAACCTTCGAGTACAACGAACCTATGGAATATGAATTATGGGGGACTGTGATTTACGTCTGAAGGAACAATGAGTATTTTGATATGATGTGATGATAATTGCATAAAGAAATAGCGTACAGTAAAAATTCACGAAAATATAGAAATTAAAAAAGTGATGATAACTCTAGAAAACGCAAGATGTGTTTATCAATAATAAACTAATTCGATTTAATATAACATTGAGCCAGTTCAAAAACAAAACCATCAAATCAGAACATGTACGAACTACAAAAAGTGAAGGTTTAGATCAATTGATTTTCAAGAGACGATTCGTCAATAAGTTGTGCATCGCACCTAATGATCCATGAACTCATTGAACAGACGGTAGGCGTACGCACAGTAGTGCGTGCGCGTGCGTTGTCAGCCGTGATCGTTGATCGTAAATCAAATTCGAAGGCAAGATAACCTCAGCAAAAACCAATATTCGTTCAATGCTAGAAGTCACAAAAACATGTGTACGAAGTGTTAGCAATCGAATTAGCAGACTGACCTTTGCAATAATCAATCTTAGCTATATTACCAAATTTTCCAAATAAATTCCAGCCAATTTTCGAAGAAAATTCAACCTGCTTAAAGCAAACCCAATATTAAGAAATGCCTACCTCGGTGATAGAGGTGCTGAGGTGCATATTGCATTTGCGCTAGTAACTTCCACCAACCGCTAATTCGCCACCCAAGAGGTTCGTCTAAGGTATCGAAATGAAAACACTTATAGCAACAGATGTAAAACTTGTTCCACTACATCACACGTACTTTAACGCCCATTTCGGCCGAAACAACCTGCGAGATACAGTTGTTGCTTGGGAAAATTTAACACCGAAACATATAGGTACTCGCGGCGAACACATTTTGGCAACCTGCTAGGCCCGGTAGGCATGGTAGGCACCTGTTGTGAGGTGTGTGCAAATTGTGTTTGCACCCGTTTTATTACACAGCTTGGCTGCTGGCTGGCCTGGCGCAAGGTGAAGGAGCTACAACTTCATTGCGGTACCTACCATTGTTCAAGGTGGTATCGATGTTTAGATTACAACAAATCGATAGCCATGTGCGCGAGGATAAGCGTTAGTAGGCATTTGACAACGATCTGATATTGCCAGAGCGTGAGATAAATTTATATTTCTCGGATGTACTTGAAACACTTTTAGTAGGATCGAAATGAAGGCACGGTAAAGACTGGGTAATGAGTAATGCTAATCCCGTTGAGAGCATTGGCCTCTTCCTAGCAAAGGAACACCCATAAATTATTTCACGCAAAAAAAATCAATTTTCAACAAAGGAATCCCAGAAAAACCTCCTGGAGGAATCTCTGAAAGATTTCGTTGAGCAATCCATTGCAGGGACTGTAATACGAAACCCTGAAAAAAAAACCTCTGCAGTTATCCCTGGTGGTTCAATAAACTTCTGAAGTAATCCCAGATTGAAATTTCAGAGGAGAGGCCGTGCATGAATTACGTCATGCTTTTAGAGCATAATTTGTATATCACCCCAGCAAAAATCCTTGAAAGAATTCCAAGAGGCATTCATAAAAAATGGAGGAATCCCCGCAGGAATTCCTGGAGGAATCCCCGCAGGAATTCCTGGAGGAATCCCCGGAGGAATTCCTGGAGGAATTCCCGGAGGAATTCCTGGAGGAATCCCCGGAGGAATTCCTGGAGGAATCCCCGGAGGAATTCCTGGAGGAATCCCCGGAGGAATTCCTGGAGGAATCCCCGGAGGAATTCCTGGAGAAATCCCCGGAGGAATTCCTGGAGGAATCCCCGGAGGAATTCCTGGAGGAATCCCCGGAGGAATTCCTGGAGGAATCCCCGGAGGAATTCCTGGAGGAATCCCCGGAGGAATTCCTGGAGGAATCCCCGGAGGAATTCCTGGAGGAATCCCCGGAGGAATTCCTGGAGGAATCCCCGGAGGAATTCCTGGAGGAATCCCCGGAGGAATTCCTGGAGGAATCCCCGGAGGAATTCCTGGAGGAATCCCCGGAGGAATTCCTGGAGGAATCCCCGGAGGAATTCCTGGAGGAATCCCCGGAGGAATTCCTGGAGGAATCCCCGGAGGAATTCCTGGAGGAATCCCCGGAGGAATTCCTGGAGGAATCCCCGGAGGAATTCCTGGAGGAATCCCCGGAGGAATTCCTGGAGGAATCCCCGGAGGAATTCCTGGAGGAATCCCCGGAGGAATTCCTGGAGGAATCCCCGGAGGAATTCCTGGAGGAATCCCCGGAGGAATTCCTGGAGGAATCCCCGGAGGAATTCCTGGAGGAATCCCCGGAGGAATTCCTGGAGGAATCCCCGGAGGAATTCCTGGAGGAATCCCCGGAGGAATTCCTGGAGGAATCCCCGGAGGAATTCCTGGAGGAATCCCCGGAGGAATTCCTGGAGGAATCCCCGGAGGAATTCCTGGAGGAATCCCCGGAGGAATTCCTGGAGGAATCCCCGGAGGAATTCCTGGAGGAATCCCCGGAGGAATTCCTGGAGGAATCCCCGGAGGAATTCCTGGAGGAATCCCCGGAGGAATTCCTGGAGGAATCCCCGGAGGAATTCCTGGAGGAATCCCCGGAGGAATTCCTGGAGGAATCCCCGGAGGAATTCCTGGAGGAATCCCCGGAGGAATTCCTGGAGGAATCCCCGGAGGAATTCCTGGAGGAATCCCCGGAGGAATTCCTGGAGGAATCCCCGGAGGAATTCCTGGAGGAATCCCCGGAGGAATTCCTGGAGGAATCCCCGGAGGAATTCCTGGAGGAATCCCCGGAGGAATTCCTGGAGGAATCCCCGGAGGAATTCCTGGAGGAATCCCCGGAGGAATTCCTGGAGGAATCCCCGGAGGAATTCCTGGAGGAATCCCCGGAGGAATTCCTGGAGGAATCCCCGGAGGAATTCCTGGAGGAATCCCCGGAGGAATTCCTGGAGGAATCCCCGGAGGAATTCCTGGAGGAATCCCCGGAGGAATTCCTGGAGGAATCTCCGGAGGAATTCCTGGAGGAATCCCCGGAGGAATTCCTGGAGGAATCTCCGAAGGAATTCCTGGAGGAATCTCCGAAGGAATTCCTGGAGGAATCTCCGAAGGAATTCCTGGAGGAATCTCCGAAGGAATTCCTGGAGGAATCTCCGAAGGAATTCCTGGAGGAATCCCGGAGGAATTCCTGGAGGAATCCCCGGAGGAATTCCTGGAGGAATCCCCGGAGGAATTCCTGGAGGAATCCCCGGAGGAATTCCTGGAGGAATCCCCGGAGGAATTCCTGGAGGAATCCCCGGAGGAATTCCTGGAGGAATCCCCGGAGGAATTCCTGGAGGAATCCCCGGAGGAATTCCTGGAGGAATCCCCGGAGGAATTCCTGGAGGAATCCCCGGAGGAATTCCTGGAGGAATCCCCGGAGGAATTCCTGGAGGAATCCCCGGAGGAATTCCTGGAGGAATCCCCGGAGGAATTCCTGAAGGAATTCCTGGAGGAATCCCCGGAGGAATTCCTGGAGGAATCCCCGGAGGAATTCCTGGAGGAATCCCCGGAGGAATTCCTGAAGGAATTCCTGGAGGAATCCCCGGAGGAATTCCTGGAGGAATCCCCGGAGGAATTCCTGGAGGAATCCCCGGAGGAATTCCTGGAGGAATCCCCGGAGGAATTCCTGGAGGAATCCCCGGAGGAATTCCTGGAGGAATCCCCGGAGGAATTCCTGGAGGAATCCCCGGAGGAATTCCTGGAGGAATCCCCGGAGGAATTCCTGGAGGAATCCCCGGAGGAATTCCTGGAGGAATCCCCGGAGGAATTCCTGGAGGAATCCCCGGAGGAATTCCTGGAGGAATCCCCGGAGGAATTCCTGGAGGAATCCCCGGAGGAATTCCTGGAGGAATCCCCGGAGGAATTCCTGGAGGAATCCCCGGAGGAATTCCTGGAGGAATCCCCGGAGGAATTCCTGGAGGAATCCCCGGAGGAATTCCTGGAGGAATCCCCGGAGGAATTCCTGGAGGAATCCCCGGAGGAATTCCTGGAGGAATCCCCGGAGGAATTCCTGGAGGAATCCCCGGAGGAATTCCACGCAGGCGAATCCCCGAGGAATCCTGAGGGAATCCCCGGAGGAATTCTCATCCA
>NW_026916410.1:0-4580 GCF_035046485.1 Aedes albopictus
TTGGCCACCAAACCCAACATGGACTCAATACTTGGTCGATGTTGGTCCAACAGTGGCTCAACATTTGATAAAAATTGACCCAACTTTGACCCGACATTCGATATTTTTTCAGTCTGGCGGAATTTTGCAGGGTTTTCTCGTGTTTCGTGCCCAGCTACTCATTCGAGTGACAATGTATTCAATTGACAAGGATTCGCTTCCAAGTTCGCTTCTCATTTGATAGGTGTCCTGATTGAATGAAATCGTTTTGAACATGAATAGTAGGAAAAATGTTTGAAAAGATTTGTTGGTTAATGTTCAAATGAATGAGATGAAGTTTTGCAACACTGGTTGTTAAGACTCCATCTCACAGTTGTCGCATAAGCGTCGAAGTACAGGCAGTAAATAATCTAAACTCTAAACTCCAGAACAGTTTGGATGACCTAGGATATCCCGACTGATCTGAAGCTGTCTATTGAACTTTCAAAAGACTTACTGAGCATAATAGATTACAAATCGTTGATTTGTATGATGCAAGAAGCTACCGCTGCACCCGTAGACTTTAGGATCTAAACTCCAGAATAGTTTGGATGACTTAGGATATCCCGACTGATCTGAAACTGTCTATTGAACTTTCAAAAGACTAACTGAACATAATAGATTACAAATCGTTGATTTGTATGATGCAAGAAGCTACCGCTGCACCCGTAGACTTTAGGATCTAAACTCCAGAATAGTTTGGATGACCTAGGATATCCCGACTGATCTGAAACTGTCTATTGAACTTTCAAAAGACTTACTGGGCTAAATAGATTACAAATCGTTGCTTTGTGTAATGCAAGAAGTTACCGCTGCACCCGTAGAATATGGGATCTAAACTCCAGAACAGTTTGGATGACCTAGGATATCCCGACTGATCTGAAACTGTCTATTGAACTTTTAAAAGACTTACTGGGCATAATAGATTACAAATCGTTGACGTATAATGCAAGAAGTTACCGTTACAGACGTAGACTTTATGATCTAATCTCAGAACAGTTTGGATGTCCTTGGATATCCATAAAATTACTCTGCATCATATTCTGCCTTTTTAATGCTGTTAAGCACCAAAACTACAGAAATATGTAGAAAAAACTCTATAATAATGCTTGGAAAAATTCCGGTTTAAAATTAAAAATCCACGTAAATGAAAACCGCGTTAATTCAAAAAACCGCGTAAAAAAAAACCGCGTTAATTCAAAAATCCGCGTAAAAATAAACCGCGTTAATTCAAAAATCCGCGTAAAAAAAACCGCGTTAATTCAAAAATCCGCGTAAAAAAAACCTCGTAAATGAAAACCGCGTAAAAAAAACCTGACTGTACAAGCGTTTTCACCAATTAGGAGTTAAAGTTGTATCAAGTCATCGATAAAACTTTAGGTGTAGGATTTCTGCTTATGACCTTAACTCTGCACGGTAGGGCATGTTGCAATAATGCTGGACAACAACACTGCAAAAATGCTGTTCGGAACTGATCCGGTTGATACAAGAAACTAGCAGAGCAATGGGCAAGATGGGAGGATCAGGTAGATAAGACTATTAGTTTACTACAGAACCCAATAGATTTTCCCTCATTTATTTTGCAATGGCTCATGCCAATCCGAAAGAGGTATATCAACATTGGCGTATCTAGGATTTTTTCCTAGGGGGTGCCAGTTTCAGTGACTTCTAGGCTATTTTGCTTTTTTTTTTGAAGGAAATACCGATCCACCCTCAGTTTCTTAGTATAATGATATACTGCGTCGCGGAAAAAAAATAGAACGGAAATTTAAACACGCTATATTTTAAAGAACAGTTTTTTTTTTTGGAAAATCCAAACCCTTGTACTGATGTGAGGTTTGGACACTTAATAACTTGATTGCTTATAAAACATGGAATTTGTATTTTGGAAATTGTTTTGCAATTTATTTCAATTAAGACTTCTTTTGCAAATCTCTCAGTAATTCCTTTGGATTTGGCAAATTTCTTCGGTAATATATTTTTTTGGACTTTCATTATCTATGCTATTCGTTATTACTTCGCCAATTCCTTCGAAAACTTCTTCGGAAATTCTTTTATCAATCGCTTCTATAATTTTAATGAAAATTCTTTAGAAAATTTCTCCTAGATTTCTTCAGTATTTTTTGTTTTATCTGTATAAACGAGATTTTTGGCCCTAAGCTAGTTCATCTCGAGACCCACGCTATACTTTCCTTCCGGAGGAAGAACTCACATTTTGCGGCGAGTTTGTCGGGAGTGGGATTCCATCCCAGATCATCGGCATGACAGTCACGTGTTTTAACCACCACACCAGGTCCGCTCCACTTTCTTCAGTAATTATTTAAGGAATTCCTGCAGCACATACTTAGGAATACCTTCGGCAACTCCGATATTACTTGCATTGAAAGTTTATTTGGGAATTTTATCAACAATTTCCTTCGAAATTTTGGAAACTTCGATTATTACTACTACTTTGAAAGCTGTAAGGTAATTTTGATGAAAAATTTTCCAGTAATTTCTATTGGAATTTGTCGGGAAGTTTTCCGTGAATTTCATAGGATTTTCTTCAAGCAAGCCCAGTTAAGAATTTCTGGATTTCCAGTTCGGAAATTTTCGGAAGCAATAGAATTTAGTCATAAAGAATTGCAAAAGTAATCACGATAAAATTGCCTGAGAAATTTGAAAATCAACTGAAAAAAATTGCTAAAATAGTTTTAGAAGATTAACCATTGAAATTATAAAAAAAGTCCAAAGATATTAAATAAATTAAATTCCAAAGAAACTACCGCAGAAATTAAAAAAAAAAACATGCTGAAGGAAAGAAATGATCATACAGCGGTCTAGCGAACACGGAGTCGTGGGTTCGAATCTCACCCATTTCTCAATTTGTCAATTAGCCTTCTAGTTTTTCCCGTACATCCCTATAGGATTTCACTAGAGATTTTTTCTAGTAATACCTCCTAGGATTTCTTTGGAAATTCCAACTATTCCCGAAATTCGTTTAGGAAATCCACTAGAGATTTATATTGGGATTTCTTCAGCTGGAATTCCTTGAAGAAGA
Organism: Aedes albopictus; assembly: GCF_035046485.1. Classification (NCBI taxonomy): domain Eukaryota; kingdom Metazoa; phylum Arthropoda; class Insecta; order Diptera; family Culicidae; genus Aedes; species Aedes albopictus. The sequence continues at coordinate 3,059 of NW_026916410.1, forward strand.
CCAAGAGGAGTTCCAGGAGTAATACATGATTAATTTCTAGAATAATCCATTAATAAAAACTCTAGATGATCTCCTGGAGGAGTCTTAAGAAAAACCCCTGGAAGAATCAAAGGCATTCCTGAAAGTATCCAAGGAAAATTGCCTAGAAGAATATTAGCAAGAATGTGAGAAGAAATTCCTAGAAGGATTCCTGCAGGTATCACAATAATAATTTCTGGAGAAGACCTAGGAGGCATTGCTGAAACATTAGAGGCAGCAGTAATCGCTTATGGAATCTCAGGAGGAGTTCCTAGATGAAAGTCAAGAGTTCTTGGAGTTCCTGGGTTCCTGGAGGAATTCAATGGTAAAAATTTGAGGAAATCCCAGGAAAAACATCCTAGGAGGAATTGCTGGCAGAACCACAGCAGCAATAGCTTGAGAAATCCAGCTGAAATTCCTGGAGGAAGAACATCAGAAGCTTATGAGAGAATCCTTGGATAAAATAATTTGGATAAAAATGTTTGGAGGAATCACCGGAGAGCTACTGAAGAAATCACAGGCAAAATCTCAGAAGGTATTATTAGAAGGGTTCTGAGATGCATCATTGTAGAAACCTCAGCATCAATCCTAGGAGGAATTGCTGGAGGAAACTATTCAGGAAATGCCTGGGAGAATCCAAGAAAAAATCTTTGGAATACCCAGAGAAGTTTCTGCAAGAACCGGTAAAGGCATTTTGGAAGAATTTATAACGAAGGCCCTGAATGAATCGCAGGAGGAATTTCTAAAGGAAACTCAGAAGGATTTCCCAGGAGAATTCCAGCCACAGTGCTAGGATAAATTCGTATAGAAATGACTAGAAGAATTTCTGGACGTATTCAGTAAGAATTTCTGGAGGAATTGCTGGAAGAACCGCAGGAAAAGTTGTATGAGGTATCCTCGGAGGAAGGCCAAAAGGAATTTCTGCAGGAATTTTTGGATAAAATCTCTAAAAGAATTCTTGGATGAGTTCTTGGAGAAATCCGTGGTAGAAAAACAAAGAAAGTTCTGCAAGAATTCTAAAAAGTTTGCCTGGAAAGATCCCAACAAAAAAGACAGGAGAAAGCTCTAGAAGAATCCGTAGCATAATTTCTAAAGTTTCACAGTTATCTAAAGGAAATCTTAAAACTCCGGGAGGTTTCATAGAAGAAATTTCTAGAGAAATCCTAGAGTCAGGAAAACCGGGGGTATCCTAAAAGTAGTTCCACTAACAAATGCCTGGAGGAATACCTACAGTTCTCCTTGAAAGAATCGGTAGAAGTATACTGGAGGAATACCTGAAGGGATCGCAGGAGGAATTTCTGGAGGAATCTCAGGAGGATTTCCCGACAGTATTGCAGCAAGTAAGTATGCCAGGAAAATTCCCTAGAAATATTTCTGAAGGAGTCCTAATGGGGATTACTTGAAGAATTCCAGCTGGAATTCATGGAAGAAGGTCATCCTCTGTGGAATTTCTGGAAGAAACTCAGGAGAAAGTCCTGGATAAATCCTTGAAGAAATCTCTGGA
>NW_026916411.1:0-4568 GCF_035046485.1 Aedes albopictus
TCTTTATGAAAATTATTTCAAAGATTGTTTAATATTTTTTTCCATTGGTTTTATCAGAAACCAGATATCTCTTCAGATGTTGAAAATGCTTTGACATCCATGTGCACAACAGAACATGTGCTCGATGAACAAATTGAGATTTGAAATTATGAAAAGAAATCCACGTACTCCGGTGAGACTCGAACTCACGACTCCCAATTCGCTAGACGGGCGCTTCTATTCCTTCAAGCTACGGAGTCACTCGACTATCTCCGTCGCCAGCAGGCCTAGAACTGAACTCGATTCCACAAACGCACATGGTTATCTTCTTTTCACAATCCAAACCCCCTTCGGATGGGATTAGATGAACATCTAACACATTGTCTGTTGTGTACATGTATGTCAAAGCGGGAGAGGAAGTTATTTTTAATTGTCGAGAGTTTCGGGCACTGCCTTCCAATCACTTATTGGTATGGCAATTAGTGTGCAGTCGGACTCTCGACGGGTCGGTCCTCGGCCGACCGAATACGGTAAGGGTGACCGTAGCACCTTACAAATGTCAATTTCTTGATTTTGCTTTGGCTGACCAAGCCATGTGGGAAATTACACTGTTGAAAATGCTTTGACATCCATGTGCACAACAGAACATGTGCTCGATGAACAAATTGAGATTTGAAATTATGAAAAGAAATCCACGTACTCCGGTGAGACTCGAACTCACGACTCCCAATTCGCTAGACGGGCGCTTCTATTCCTTCAAGCTACGGAGTCACTCGACTATCTCCGTCGCCAGCAGGCCTAGAACTGAACTCGATTCCACAAACGCACATGGCTTGGTCAGCCAAAGCAAAATCAAGAAATTGACATTTGTAAGGTGCTACGGTCACCCTTACCGTATTCGGTCGGCCGAGGACCGACCCGTCGAGAGTCCGACTGCACACTAATTGCCATACCAATAAGTGATTGGAAGGCAGTGCCCGAAGCTCTCGACAATTAAAAATAACTTCCTCTCCCGCTTTGACATACATGTACACAACAGACAATGTGTTAGATGTTCATCTAATCCCATCCGAAGGGGGTTTGGATTGTGAAAAGAAGATAACCATGTGCGTTTGTGGAATCGAGTTCAGTTCTAGGCCTGCTGGCGACGGAGATAGTCGAGTGACTCCGTAGCTTGAAGGAATAGAAGCGCCCGTCTAGCGAATTGGGAGTCGTGAGTTCGAGTCTCACCGGAGTACGTGGATTTCTTTTCATAATTTCAAATCTCAATTTGTTCATCGAGCACATGTTCTGTTGTGCACATGGATGTCAAAGCATTTTCAACAGTGTAATTTCCCACATGGCTTGGTCAGCCAAAGCAAAATCAAGAAATTGACATTTGTAAGGTGCTACGGTCACCCTTACCGTATTCGGTCGGCCGAGGACCGACCCGTCGAGAGTCCGACTGCACACTAATTGCCATACCAATAAGTGATTGGAAGGCAGTGCCCGAAACTCTCGACAATTAAAAATAACTTCCTCTCCCGCTTTGACATACATGTACACAACAGACAATGTGTTAGATGTTCATCTAATCCCATCCGAAGGGGGTTTGGATTGTGAAAAGAAGATAACCATGTGCGTTTGTGGAATCGAGTTCAGTTCTAGGCCTGCTGGCGACGGAGATAGTCGAGTGACTCCGTAGCTTGAAGGAATAGAAGCGCCCGTCTAGCGAATTGGGAGTCGTGAGTTCGAGTCTCACCGGAGTACGTGGATTTCTTTTCATAATTTCAAATCTCAATTTGTTCATCGAGCACATGTTCTGTTGTGCACATGGATGTCAAAGCATTTTCAACAGTGTAATTTCCCACATGGCTTGGTCAGCCAAAGCAAAATCAAGAAATTGACATTTGTAAGGTGCTACGGTCACCCTTACCGTATTCGGTCGGCCGAGGACCGACCCGTCGAGAGTCCGACTGCACACTAATTGCCATACCAATAAGTGATTGGAAGGCAGTGCCCGAAGCTCTCGACAATTAAAAATAACTTCCTCTCCCGCTTTGACATACATGTACACAACAGACAATGTGTTAGATGTTCATCTAATCCCATCCGAAGGGGGTTTGGATTGTGAAAAGAAGATAACCATGTGCGTTTGTGGAATCGAGTTCAGTTCTAGGCCTGCTGGCGACGGAGATAGTCGAGTGACTCCGTAGCTTGAAGGAATAGAAGCGCCCGTCTAGCGAATTGGGAGTCGTGAGTTCGAGTCTCACCGGAGTACGTGGATTTCTTTTCATAATTTCAAATCTCAATTTGTTCATCGAGCACATGTTCTGTTGTGCACATGGATGTCAAAGCATTTTCAACAGTGTAATTTCCCACATGGCTTGGTGAGCCAAAGCAAAATCAAGAAATTGACATTTGTAAGGTGCTACGGTCACCCTTACCGTATTCGGTCGGCCGAGGACCGACCCGTCGAGAGTCCGACTGCACACTAATTGCCATACCAATAAGTGATTGGAAGGCAGTGCCCGAAGCTCTCGACAATTAAAAATAACTTCCTCTCCCGCTTTGACATACATGTACACAACAGACAATGTGTTAGATGTTCATCTAATCCCATCCGAAGGGGGTTTGGATTGTGAAAAGAAGATAACCATGTGCGTTTGTGGAATCGAGTTCAGTTCTAGGCCTGCTGGCGACGGAGATAGTCGAGTGACTCCGTAGCTTGAAGGAATAGAAGCGCCCGTCTAGCGAATTGGGAGTCGTGAGTTCGAGTCTCACCGGAGTACGTGGATTTCTTTTCATAATTTCAAATCTCAATTTGTTCATCGAGCACATGTTCTGTTGTGCACATGGATGTCAAAGCATTTTCAACAGTGTAATTTCCCACATGGCTTGGTCAGCCAAAGCAAAATCAAGAAATTGACATTTGTAAGGTGCTACGGTCACCCTTACCGTATTCGGTCGGCCGAGGACCGACCCGTCGAGAGTCCGACTGCACACTAATTGCCATACCAATAAGTGATTGGAAGGCAGTGCCCGAAGCTCTCGACAATTAAAAATAACTTCCTCTCCCGCTTTGACATACATGTACACAACAGACAATGTGTTAGATGTTCATCTAATCCCATCCGAAGGGGGTTTGGATTGTGAAAAGAAGATAACCATGTGCGTTTGTGGAATCGAGTTCAGTTCTAGGCCTGCTGGCGACGGAGATAGTCGAGTGACTCCGTAGCTTGAAGGAATAGAAGCGCCCGTCTAGCGAATTGGGAGTCGTGAGTTCGAGTCTCACCGGAGTACGTGGATTTCTTTTCATAATTTCAAATCTCAATTTGTTCATCGAGCACATGTTCTGTTGTGCACATGGATGTCAAAGCATTTTCAACAGTGTAATTTCCCACATGGCTTGGTCAGCCAAAGCAAAATCAAGAAATTGACATCTCTTCAGATATTTCTCTGGAATTCCAACAGAGATTTGTTCAGAAACTGTTCTGCGAAATCCATTAAAATTTCCCATATGAATGTATCCAGAAATTTTTGAAGGAATACATCAAAAAAATCTTGCAGAAATACCTCCAAAGATTTTTGCATTATTGTTTTCAGCCCGGAATTCCTTCAAAGATTACTGCAGGGTTCAAACAGAATTTCACTCAAAATTTCCTCCAGATATTTCTTGATATATTACCCCGTTAATTTATCCGGCATTTCCTCTAAGGATAACTCCAATAATTTCACCACGGATTCTTTAAGAAATTATTTCAAAAATCTGTTCAGTAATTTCTACGGACATTTGTTTAGAAATACCTGCAGAGTTTTTTCAAAGGATTTTTGCAGATGCTTATCTATGGGTTTCTACAGGTATTGATTTTTTTCAGAAATTTATCCCTAGATTTCTACACGAATACTATCAGAAAAGGATTTTTCAAGCAATTTTCCTATAAATTCCTTATTTATTTTTCTATGAAATCTGCGAAGGATAAACCAAGAAGTTTCTCGAGAAAGTCCTTCAGAAATACTCTTTGGATTTCTTAACGAGTTGCTCGGGGATTTCTTCAGAGATTACTACCAGAGATCATTCAAAAGTACTCCCTTACATTTTTACAGAAGTTTTACCGAAAATTTCTTCGTAATCAATAGTTCTTGCACCCAAATATAGGGTTTCACTGAAGTGTATTCATACGTTCATGAAATGAAAGGTTCAGGCAGACACTTCAGGGGAGATCAGGCTTCCTGATCATGGAACTTCTCAGGGTTTCTTCCAGAAATTCCTGCTAGGATTTCCGCTGAAATTTCTTTGAGGAAATATTTTTATCTCCAGAGGTTTTTACAGAATTTTAAGGGATTTTTTCAGCATAACATGTAAAAAGGGCCTAAATGCTTTTGGTAAACAAATAGGTTTCGGTCGCTGTAGGACCCTTCTCGTTCTACCCACCCTTTAAGAGAAAACTTCGGGCTATCTGTCAACCTTTCACGATGCGCGCCATCAAGAAATCGAAACTGAACCTGTATACGACGAGCGAAGTTTTTTAGTAGTGTTGTACTTTTTACAACAGCGCGTGCTGAAGGGCTAAGGGTGCTGATGTTCGTGGGTTGATGCAGTTGGGCCA